>NC_143487.1:24414884-24722551 GCF_027475165.1 Benincasa hispida
ACACGTTTCTCCCTAAAAGTTCAACCGTGAGTTCTATCCTCAGCCTTGAGGCACCATGGGTGTCGCCCTATGGGTGGCTTTTGGGTAGGTCAATACCAAGGTGAATGGAGAGAATGTTCATAGTGAGTGGGAGCGGGACGTGTGACAACATATCCCTCAGTCTCTCTCATTAGGTTGGATAAAGTTTTATGCATCGTCTCACGACATCGTGGGTGTCCCGCTAAATGATGACAGTTTTGCATGACTCTTTATTCGATCTCCAGAAATGGATAAGGTTGTTTTAGTCTCTTGTCTTAATCGAATTTTCCCTAAGGTTGGCTCATTAGGGCGGGACTCTAGGACCTAAAATGAGGGGTTACACTTACACATAATTTTTAAGGATGTTAACAAATTTTGGACCGAACAATGGTGACTATTAGATTCAGTTACAAGAAGTTGTTTCTGTCTAATGGTTAAGAATGTCTCATTTCAGTGAAGGGGCACTTGATCACCTTACGGTGACTTTTGTCTTGCCTCACTAAAACATCATTACAAAATAGATATCATTTAGGGTACACTTGACTATTTTGCTAAAACTTGATTGGTTTTCTAAAAATGGTTTAATGCAAATAGACTTAATTAAGTTTGTTCATTTTTCAGCAATTTAATTATGACTACCGCGACCTTAGGTTTGCTTGTCGTCGATAAGTTAACTGGCGAGAATTATGCTAGTTGGAAAAATACAATATACACGATTTTAATCATCGATGATCACAGATTCGTCCTCACGAAGGAGTGTCCTCATATTCCTGCTTCTACTGCTCCTCGAAATGTTCGGGAAACATATGAGCGATGGACACGGGTGAATGAGAAGACCCGAGCATACATCTTGCCAACCTTAATGAAGTTTTGGCCAAGAAGCATGAGCCCATGGTCACTACATGCAAGATCATGGAATCCCTGAGGATAATGTTTGGACAATCGTCTGAACAGCTCAGGCACGATGCTTTCAAGTACATCTTCAACTCACGGATGCAAGAGGGGTCATTTGTTCGGGAACATGTTCTCAATATGATGATCCATTTCAACGTGGTTAAGATGAATAGGTCGAGCATCGATGAAGCCAATCAGGTTAGCATTATTTTGAAATCGTTGCCAGATAGCTTTCTTCACTTTCATAGCAATGCTATTCTAAACAGAATTGACTACAACCTTACAATTCTACTCAACGAATTGCATACTTTCCAATCCTTGTTGAAAAGGAAGGAGAAGAAGAGTGAAGCAAATGTTACTTCATCATCTAAAAAGTTTCACAAAGGTTCAACCTTTGGAACTAAGTTTGCACTTTCTTCTTTCGACACCAAAAAGTGGAATAATAAGAAGGGCGGTAAGGGGAAGGCTCCGATTAACCCTGCTACTCCAAAGGGTAGACAACCACTGAGGGTTGACAAGGGAAAATGTTTCCATTGCAACCAGGATGGGCACTAGAAGAGGAACTGCCCCAGATATTTAGAAGAGAGGAAGAAGGCCAAATAAGGTAAATATGATTTGCTTGTTTTGGAGACTTATTTAGTGGAGAATGATGATTCTGCCTGGATTATTGACTCTAGGACCACTAACCATGTTTGTTCTTTATTTTGGAAAATTAGTTCCTAGCAGCAGCTTGGTGCTGGTGAGATGACGATGCAAGTTGGAACTGGGCACGTCGTCTCAGTTATGGCAGTGGGAGATCTCCAATTAACTTTATAGAATAAATTTCTCATTTTGAATGATGTATTTGTTGTTCCTAATTTAAAGTGGAACTTAGTGTAAAGTGTTTGTTGGAATGTAAATATCAATTTCATTTTTCTTTTAATAAAGTGTTTATTACTAAGAATGTTGTTGATATATGTTATCCCAACTGGAAAGTAATTTGTATGTATTAAGGCTGTTAACAACAAATGCCTTCCATAACATAGAGATGTTTAAAACTGTTGTAACTCAAAATAAAACTTAAAATTTCTCCTAAAGAAAATGCCCAACTTTGGCTCCTAAGATTAGGACATATTAATCTCAATAGAATTGAGAGATTGGTGAAGAATGGACTTTCTATTGAGAGATTGGTGAAGAATGGACTTCTAATCGATTTAAAAGAAAATTCTTTACCTGTGTGTGAGTCATGCCTTGAAGGCAAAATGACTAAAAGGCCTTTTACTAGAAAAGGTCATAGGGCCAAAGAGCCTCTAGAGCTAGTGCACTCAGACTTTGTGGTCCGATGAATGTAAGAGCCAGAGGAGGTTATGAATATTTCATCACTTTTATTGATGATTATTCTAGATATGGGTACATTTATTTAAGGCAACATAAGTCTAAGTCTTTTAAAAAGTCCAAATAATTCAAGATTAAGTTGAAAACGCATTAAATAGAATGATTAAAACACTTCGATCTGATCGAGGTGGAGAGTTTTTGGATTCATCTTTCCAGAACTATATGATAAAACATGGAATAGTTTCCCAACTCTCAGCATTTGGTACACCTCATTAGAATGGTGTATCAGAGAGGAGAAATCGAACCCTATTGGACATGGTTTGGTCAATGATGAGTTACACTTCCTTACCTGACTCATTTTGGGGTTATGCAGTGGAGACTGCAACTTATATCCTGAACTAAGTCCAAGAGTATTTCCAGAACACCTTTGGAGTTATGGAATGGTCGTAAAGCTAGTTCATGTCATTTCAGAATATGGGGTTGCCCAGCACATGTGCTTGAGGCTAATCCTAAGAAACTGGAACCACGTTCAAGGTTATGCCTATTTTTAGGCTACCTCAAGGGAACGAGAGGTGGTTATTTCTATGATCCTAAAGAAAACAAAGTATTTGTATCGAAAAATGCTACTTTTATTGAAGAGGGCCACATAAGGGAGTACAAACCCAGAAATAAAATCATGTTAAATGAACTTTCTAAAGAAACTATTGAATCTTCAACAAAATTTGTTGAAGAACCTATTACCTCAACAAGACTTGTTGAAGTAGATTCATCTAGTAGGTTAAATTCACCTCAAGTGTTTAGGTAACCTCGACATAGTGAGAGGGTTGCAAACCCACCTATTCGTTATATAGGTTTAATTGAAATCGTAGCTATGGTAGCTGATGGCGAGGTTGAGGATCCATTGTCTTATAAGAAGGCAATGAAGGATGTTGACAAAGATGAATGGATCAAAGCCATGGATCTCGAAATGGAGTCTATATACTTTAATTCAGTTTGAGATCTTGTAGATCAACTTGATGGAGTTAAACCTATAGATTGCAAATGGATCTAGAAGAAGAAACGGGGTGCTGATGGGAAGATGCAAACCTTCAAGGCTAGACTAGTGGCAAAGGGTTATACCTATTGCCATGTTGAAGTCTATCCGAATCCTCCTATCCATTGCCTCATATTATGACCATGAGATATGACAAATGGATGTCAAGACTTCTTTTTTGAATGACAATCTTGAGAAGATCATTTATATGGTGTAGCCTGAGGGATTCATAGTCCAAGGTCAAGAGCAAAAGGTTTGCAATCTTAATCGGTCCATTTATGGACTGAAACAGGCATCCCGATCTTGGAATATAAGGTTTGATAGTGCAATCAAATCTTATGGCTTTGACCAAAACGTTGATGAGCCTTGTGTCTACAAGAAGATAATCAACAGTTCAGTAGTTTTCCTAGTGTCGTATGTAGATGATATTCTACTTATTGGGAATGATGTAGGTTCGCTGACTATAGTTAAGAACTGACTAACGACCCAATTCCAAATGAAAGATTTGGGAGAGGCTCAGTTTATTTTGGGTATTCAGATCTTTCGAGATTGAAAGAATAAAATGTTAGCACTGCTTCAGGCATCGTATATTGATAAGATGTTGATCAAATATTCAATGTAGAACTCCGAGAGGGGCTTATTGCCTTTCAGGCACAGAGTTACATTGTCTAAGGAACAGTGTCCTAAGACGCCTCAAGAGGTCAAAGAAATGAGACGAGTCCCCTATGCATCTACTGTGGGTAGTTTGATGTATGTGATGTTATGTACCAAACTTGACATCTACTATTCAGTGGGGATAGTCAGTAGATATTAGTCTAATCCAGGATATGATCACTAGACAGTCATTAAGAACATCCTTAAGTATCTACAGAAAACGAGGGATTACATGTTTGTGTATGGTTATAAGGATTTAATCCTTACAGGATACACGGACTCTGATTTTCAAACTGATAGGGATTCTCAGAAATCCACATCAAGATCAATGTTCACTCTTAACAGAGAGGCAGTTGTATGGCGAAGCACTAAGTAGGGGTGCATCATGGACTACACCATGGAGGTAGAGTATGTAGCGGCTTGTGAAGCTTCTAAAGAGGGCATTTGGCTCAAAAAATTCCTGACTGATCTAGACGTTATTCCAAACATGTCAAAGATCATCACACTTTATTGTGGTAATAGTGGTGTTGTGGCTAATTTCCGTGAGCCTAGGAGTCATAAGCACGGCAAGCACATAGAGCAGAAGTATCATCTCATCCGAGAGATTGTGCATCGAGGGGATGTGGTTGTCACAAAGATAGCTTTTGAGCACAACATTGTTGATCTGATTGCGAAGACCGTCACGACTACAGTGTTTGAGGATCACCTACAGAGTATGGGTCTATGGGACAGACCACGGTTGGACAAGGGCAAGTGGGAGATCTTGTACTGGGCGTGTTATGCCCTAGTTTATTGTTTTGTGTACTTGTATTTTTATTATCTTGTACACCCCACTAGGTTTAGGACAAATAGAAGATTGTTGGGTTGATGCTTCAAATCTTGTAGGGTTCTATAGTTTGTAAACTTTGAATGAACAAACTTGTATGTGATTAATAATATTTTATATTTTATTCACTTTGTCTATAAAATATGTGATATTTTAGTTGCATTAACCACAAACCAATAAACTAACTGTTAGGGATGATGCCCTAAACTCTCCTTGGGTCCTGTAGTTTGTAAACACTGTATTGAACAAACGCTTGTGATGTGATAATATATGATATTTTCTTCATTGTTGTCTATGAAACATGGGATGTTTTATTTGCTTTACCACAAACCAATAAACTAAGATCCCTGGTTGTCATTGTAACTTAAGCATGTATGTGGAGACATACAGGTGGATCATGCCTTAAGTGACAACTAAAATGGTTTATAGTATATGGATATAGGAGGTAAACCTAATCCTGATGACACTACGGATGCAGCCTGCTTTGTAGAATAGTTACAAGTATTATGACTTGCTATAGATGATCTGATCCTAATCATTCATGTGGAGACATACGAGTAGGGGCGTCCTATACAAAAGGAGTTTGTATAAGACCGGACCATGAAGTGTTAGTCTCGTTATATAACGCCGTTCATGATAGAGACTTCACTTCACTTGGATGACCATAGGTAACATGACCTTAATCCTGAGTGAGTTGGGAACTCCTGCCTTTGAGGGCAGTCCTTTGATTTGCATGGGTGAGAGTGGCCAGATTACTGACTCAAACCTACCACTTTGGAGATTCGTCTGATTTGGGAGCTGGGAACCTAGCTACACAAGATGGAATTCACTCCTTCCCCGAAGTACAGGTAAGTAGATAGATTGCTCCCTTAAGGGCTGATTTCGGGGCTTGAACGATGTGGCACCACACACCTTCTCATGGCCCGAGAGTTGTCCACACATAGTAGGACTATGTTGTATTATTCATTAAAGGGATCACTAGTACTTAAGAAGAGTTCAGTTGTTGGTCTTTAGTGGAATGCCTGGCAGTTAACAGATGATGAATCTCATGGCTAAAGAGTTTAGTCAGCTATTCGTGTACCATTGGAGCTTCAAGCCACAGGTTCATAAGGTCCCCTTGGTAGCTCAATGGATTCAAGTTGAGAATCAGTTTTTGGGTCAGTTTGAAGTGTTCAAATTGACAAGAAGGAGTTTGATTATATATGATATGATTAAATTGGTCAATTATATATGATATAGTTGACATGATGTATGAGATACATTAATTGGAGGAAAAGGATATAAATATGATTTATATCTAGCTGAGGAGAAAAGAACTATGGGTTATATGTTGCATATGATGTGATATTAAAACTATAGGTTATAAATATAATATGATTATATTTATTTATAATTAAACAATTATGAGATAATTGTTGGTGGTTTTTTCTCCATAACCGTATGTGATAGTGGGAGGTTGCATTCAGTTTTCGTATCTGAAGGATAAAATGAAAATAGTTTTCATTTTGCAAAGGGATCAGATAATCACTTCACGATTTGTACACTGCCCACCGTCTAGCTAACGAAAGCATACATGATAGCTCAAGTTTTCCTAAACGATCGTGTACACGCGAAGTCGACCTAAACATTCATATAGCATTTTCTAAATGATCAGGCACAAGAGCGAATTTTCCTAAACGATCATCTAAATGATCAGCCCTAATTTACTAAACGATCGTGCACCTGTTTTTAAACGATCAAGCACTCGTCTATATGATAGACTCCAAATCTCTTGCACTTGCTTGGTCGTTGTAAATGATCGTAGTTTCCTCCTCCCCTCTACCAAATCAAACAGAGCCCACACCTCTTGATTCTCACTCCGAGAATACCGAGGTTACTAAGTGATGGTGTCCTGCTTACTGTGTGTTCGTGTAAAAGACCATGCGGTGGTGAGAGACAGCGAGATTTGGTGGACGATAGCCTTGGCGTGCACAGAGACAGCAAGAGACGAGAACAAGAGATCAAGGGAAGAAAAGTTCTTCAAAGGTAAGTCTCTTGTCCGTTGTTGTTTAATTGTTAAAAGCATGTTGTAATTTGTTTGTAGATGCATAACTTGTTGTATCTTTGTGAATTCGGTATTTCTGTCACAATGAATTTGGAATGATCTTGCTTCCGCTCATAGGTCCTCTTTAATAAGAGTTCCTTCAATTGGTATCAGAGTCAGGTTCTGATATTCCAAATCCATTGTTGTATATAATAGCATTTACATTCTCGGTGGGTAAAGCATGTTTGCACTCTGTTTAATTGTTAAATAGTTTTGTGGATGTGGATTAATGGAGTTTTCTGGGATAATGCCTCTAGTTATTTAATTCTTTTACATTCAAAGTTAATTGTAAGGGCCCTGTGTTTTTTGGCGTATTAACTTGCTATCGAGTCTGTAAATTCAAAGTGTTTAAGTCTCTGTGAGTTGCTCGTGATAAGGTTTCAAGGCAAGAAGTTGTGTTGTACTTCGAGGATGAAGACGACCAAGCGTTGGTCAAATTGTGTAAACGATGGGGTAAGCAATCGTTGAGTATGGGACACTTGACAGCATGTGAACGTGCGCACTAGACAATCGTGTAGCTCAATAAGCTTCATCGCTTAGTTACTCACTACACGATCGCAGAGTAAATTGTTGCTTAACCGCTTGTTCTATGATCGTCTAGATGATTGTGCTTCACGGTAATGTCGTTGTCTAAACGATCGTGTAGACTTGCGTGTTTGTATTTTGGTGCGCTAAACGATCGAGTGCCTTCATCACATTGTAATGGTACTAGATCGTAGCTAAATGATTGTAGATACCCGACCAGTTTGCTAAACGATTAGGGAGGCTTCACCTGGGTGTTTCAAGACCTGGTTCGCCTGTGAACCGGTTTGCTCGATGGGCTTAATGTAATAGATAGAATTTTATTTCCGATTTTGAGGTTGTTCATCCCGTTCCATTAGTCTTTGATGAATGTAGATAGGATGTATGTTTGATTATATGGCATATGGTATGCCATATAGTTGAAATCCCACCTTAGGTTATGCATTGGTCATGCATCATCTCTATATTATAAGTGTTATGATACAGTTTGCATGATTTAAATTACATAAGATCATGCTCATGCATCATATAATATAAGAGTTATATTTATGAATGCATTAAGCATAGACATGCATCATCTTTATATTATAAGCGTTATAGTATAAAGATGTATAGAAGCATGTTTGCTTAGTTCATTACGAGTATATAAGAGTTATATATAGTAATGAATAGACATTGAATGAAGCATGATACATAGGTTAAATTTATAAGTGTTATAAATACCTAGTTGTGCACGGCAATGTGTATGGGTTTTAGTTGTTTCTTTTATAAGGGCTATAAGAAAATTAAAACTAAAATCTATAAGAAAGACATGCATGTGAACTTAGGCTTGAATCATGGTTTTAAAAGTGTTTTAAAACTTTGTGGAGATAGACCTAAGATCATGATTCTAATGATATTAGCAACCTAAGGTTTACTCTTTTAATTAGTTTAATATGATTAAATTGACTAATAAAAGAATAAATATGTAGCAAATCTATCTATAAGGGACCTTTTATCTAAGGCAGGTTTTGTCTAGGCTAAGGTATTTAAGCTTACGGAAACGGAACACCCCTACCTAGGAACCTACCTAGAAAGGTGAATTAAATAGATTTGATGCATGCATGCAAATTTGAGGACAGTTCGTTAAAGATTTTAATGAGACTACTTGAACTTGTTTAATTTCAAAGATAAGAGTTGTTTTTTAGCAAATTAAGCTGAATTAAATAAAATTAGTAGCCGGATGGTCTAAGTTAATGAACCCCTAGGTATAACATTCAGTGGGAGGTACTTGGGGTATATGATACTTCATTTAAACCTCTTCGCGTTTCTCTCTATATATTCACACCGTGAGATCTATCCTTGGCCTCATGGAACCCTAGGAGTGTTCCCCTAAAGGATGGTGTTTAGGTAGATCAATATCAAGGTGAATGAAGAGAATGTTCATATAAGTGGGAGCGAGACGTGCGACAACATATCCCACAGTCTCTCTCGTTAGGTTGGATAATGTTTCTGTTCATCGCCTCGAGGCACCCTGAGAGTGTTCCCCTATAGGATGGCAGTTTTGCATGATTCTTTATCTAATCTCCTATAAAGGATAAAGTCGCTTTAGACTCTTCTCCTAATATGCTTTTTCCCTAGGGTGGGCGCATTAGGGTGGGACTCTAGGGCTGAATATGAAGGGTTACACTTACGCGAAATTGTTAAGGGTTAACAGTTCTGGACCGAACAAATGGTGACTATTAGGGTTAGTTACAAGAGTTGTTTCTACCTAATGGTTGAAAGTGTCCCAACCCAATCTGATCACCCCATTGGTGACGTTTGTCCTGCCTCGCTGGGGCATCATTGCGAAATAGAAGTCTTTTCACTTAGGGTATTTGGAAACTATTTTGCTAAAACTAAAATTGGTGTTAAAATATGGTATTGCATAGACTCATTAAGTTTGTTCGTTTTCAGCAACGTAATTATGGCTACCGCCCCATTAGCTCTTTTAAGCACTGACAAACTAACTAGCAAAAACTACACTAGTTGGAAACGCACGATCACAACAATTTTAATCATCGATGACCTGAAGTTCATCCTTACGGAGGAGTGTCCTCCAATTCCACCTCAAAATGCCACTCAAAACGGTTGAGAGGCCTATGAGCATTGAACACGAGCGAACGAGAAGGCCCGAGCCTATATCTTGGCCAGCCTTAGTGACTTTTTGGCCAAGAAGCATGAGCCTATGGTCTCAGCACGTGAGATTATGGAGTCCCTGCAGGGGGATGTTTGGACAACCGTCTAGACAGCTCAAGCATGGGGCTCTGAAATACATCTTCAACTCCAAAATGGAGGAAGGCACCTCTGTTCGTGAACATGTGCTTAACATGATGGTTAACTTCAACGTGGCGAAGATGAAAGGGTCTCGGATCGATGAGGGAAACCAGGTTGGCATAATCCTGCATTCGTTGTTGGATAGCTTCCTGCATTTTGTTAGTAATGTGATTCTGAACAAAGTGGACTATACCCTTACAACTCTCCTAACGAGTTGCAGACATTCCAATCCTTGCTGAAAAGTAAAGAGAAGAAGGGAGGTGAGGCAAATGTTGCTTCCTCTTTAAAGACGTTCCATAAAGGTTCGACCTCATGAATAAATGGTTTGTAGTATATGGATAAGGCTAGGTACCTTATCCTAGTGACACTACGAGTATGGCCCGCTTTGTAGATGTTACAAATGTTGTAAAGTGCTATAAATGATCTGATCCTAAGCATTCATGTATTAGACATGCAAGCGGGGATATTCTATACAAAGGAGTTTGTATAAGACCGGATCACGAAATGTTTAGTCTCATTATATAACACTGTTCATAATAGAGACTTTCATTTCACTTGGATGACCATAGGTAACATGACCTTAATCCTGAGTGAGTTGTGAACTCCTACCTATGAGGGTGGTCATTTGATTTGTATGGGTAAAGGTGGCCAGATCGTCGATTCAACAATTCTACCATTTTGGGGATTTATTTGATTGGGGAGCTGGAACTCAACTACACAAGATGGAATTCACTCCTTCCCCAAAACAAGGGTAAGTAGATAAATTGCTTCCTTAAGGGCTGATTCCGAGTCTTGAACAATGTGGCGCCACACACTCTCCTGGCCCGAGAGGGGTTTAATCATAGTGGGACTATGATCTATTGTTCATTAGAGGGATTAGTGGTACTTAAGGAGTTAGAGGTAACTACAGGGGCAAAATGGTAATTTGGCTCAATTGTACTTATGAGCAATTTATGAAAGGTCATCGTATTGTTGATTGGTTATATCCAATGGACACAAAAATATATCTATAGTGCAAAAAGTGTAGCTATCGATCTTTCATGGAGTGCCCGACAGTTAATGGATGGTGGATAATGTAATTAAAGAGTTTAATTAATTATTCACGGACCGTTGGAGCTTCAAGCTACAGATCCATAAGGTCCCCTTGGTAGCTCAAAAGGATTTAGTTGAGAATCAGTTTTTGGATTAATTTGAATTGTTCAAATTTATAAGAAGAAATTTAATTATATATGATATAATTCAACTAATTCAATTATATATGATATAATTAATATGATGTACTTGATACATTATAATTTGATTGGAGATAAATATTTGAATGTGATTCAAAAATATTTTCTATGAATGAGATTTGTAGTTGCTAAATTTAATAAAAAAAAATATGATTCATATTAAAGGCAATAAAATAGAGAAAAAAAACTATAGTATATTGTATATGATGCAATATTAAAACTATAGGTTATAAATATAATATGATATTTATATTATTTATTATTTTTAATAATAATCCATTTTTACTCTCAAACCACCTTAGTGGGTGGTTATGCCTTTATGTAATTAGAATAAGATGAAAAATGGTTTTTTCTTTTATTACTTGACAATACAAATCTATCTACACAAAATACACAGAGAGACTATATGATAGCCTAAGCGATTGAGAAGCTTCTCTATACGATAGTGCTTCTTCTTCAATCGTTTTTCTCTTTCAAACTCACAAACTCCCTCCTAACCAAAATAGTTAGAGGCCACCACTCCTGGGTTCTCACCCTGAGAATACGGATGACTCCCTGTGGTAGTGTCTTCACACTTTTGGTTCAAGTTATAGCTATTCGAAAAGTTTGTGACTGTTCGAGGAGTTCATGATAGTTCGAGGGATTTATGTGAAGAAATTTTCTTCAAAGGTATAATCTCTGAACTCTTTTTCTTGTTTAAAAGCATGTTGTAATTTTCTTAGAATGCATAATTTGTTTGTTTGCTGTAAATTCATGATTTCAATCTAAATGGAATTTGGACGATCCGCTTTTGCTTATGGATCTGATTGTAAATGAGTTCCTTCAGTCAAAGCTCATCACACTTTATTGTGATAATAGTGATGTTATGTCTAATTCCCGAGAGCCTCGGAGTCACAAGCGTGGGAAACATATAGAGTGGAAGTATCATCTCATCCGAGAGATTGTGCATCGTGGATACATGGTTGTCATGCAAATAGCTTCGGAGCACAATGTTGCTAATCCATTTATAAAGGCTCTCATGACTAAGGTGTTTGAGGGTCACCTACAGAGTATGGGTCTATGGGACAATCCACGTTTAGACTAGGGAAAGTGAGAGATTTTTACTGGGCATGTTATGCCCTAGTTTATTATTCCAATTACATTATACGAATGACTCCCTAGTTTATTATTTGTGTATTTTGTATTTAGTTTGACTTTTACATTATACGCTCTACTAGCTTTAAGTCAAGTGGGAGATTGTTGGGGTTGATGCCCTAAATCTCGTAGGATCCTATAGTTTGTAATTGTAATGTACAGACATTTTATTTATGTAATAAAATATGTGATGTTTTATTTCAAAATTAGTTGCATTAACCAAAAACCAATGAACTAACATCCAAGGTTATCTTTGTAGCTTAAACATGTATGTAGAGACATACAAGTGGATCATGTTTAAGTTATAACCTAAATGGTCTATAGTAGATGGATAAGGCTGGAAATGTCACATCCCGCCCCGAGCTCGCCTCCTGAGCCCAAGGAGAGGCGTGAAGAACCGTAGATACCACCCTTTTGTGACACCTACTGCCCATCTGAACCTTTTTACTCTCAGTAAACTTTAAGTCAAGGAAATAAACAACTGATTGATTAAGCTCATTTTATTACAATAGTGTAATGTTTATACAACTCCGAGGCTTAACTATAAAGTTTACACCAACAACTCTAAAACCTGGAAGTGTGACTGTGTGTGGTAGACCTTGACCTTAGCAACACCCTGGAACTCTTCACCTTTCACTACTTGGGAAGAAAAACATGAAAGAAAAGAATGAGCTTCAACAAGCTCAGTGAGTGGTAAGCAACTTCTAGAGTTTATTTCAACTCATAAATAACAAGCATATCATATATATGAGGTTAATACTCAAACCTCAACATTGAATGAGTTCTGATCTCAAACTTTACCTACACACATGATAGATAGTTAACTAATACTAATCATAAACGCATACTCTTTTGCATTCTCTTTGTTTCCTATGTCTTCTATGTGCACATAGCTCCCCGCTTATGGGCTCAGAAACTAGGCTTGCTGGCCCTCTAACCATCCCATACGAGGTTCCTCCCACAGGCTCAGGAAACCTCTCGGTCCCCTGACCATCCCGTGAGTTTCCACTCGGGGCTCAAGAACTAGGTTTATTAACCCCCTAACCATCCCGATCATATAATCTCATTCTCATGCTAATTACTCATTCCCAACATAAGCATATACAATTTACTCTAAAAGATATGCATTAAGACTTAAAGGAAATTACCACTCCCCTTGGTAAGGTAGGAACCTTCGTCTTTAGAAGTTTCTTGGTTTCCTCGGGCGCCCTTTTGAACCCTAAATTCAAGATTCAACTTCAAGCTTAGATTACTAATCTTTCCATGCCTTATTTCGAGAAACTTTCTTCTACAAACATTCTCTAAAATGTATCAGGAAGCTTACTTTAAAATCTTATCAGAACTTCTTGTTCTTTGGCCGGAATTCTCAAAACATCAAGACTGGCCCAAGCTTATCCGACAGCTCAACCCTTCCATTTTTTCCTCACTATCCAGCCCGATTCCTTGGAGCTTATTCTCCGAAAGCCTAACCTTGAAAACTAGATTCTTAGAGCTTTTAGGTGGCTTTGGAATCACTCAAAACTCATGAGTATTATGGGAGAACTCCTCGTCCCAAGTTGATGCTATTTCCAGACCTCACTGACCGACATCATCTTCTTCTCTTACAACTTCTTGATCAACGCATGGTCTTGCTATCAACATATGGTCTTCATGATCAACATGTGGTCTCCTCCAAATCTACCCTCTAACACTCTTCCTTACGTTCTTTGAAGAGGATTCGAGTTATGAATTGAAGAGGCACTCAGTGGTGGTATTTATAGGCCAAAGGAACCAATCCTTCTTATCTTTACTAAGCCTCAATGCAAGATACCTCCTACTTTGGAGTGTTTGCACCATGCTTTCCCACACCTACTTCCTTTTCATTCACCTACTCTCATGCCACATACCTACTTGAGTTATCTTCCTCATGCATAAGACTTCTATGCATGAAAGTCTACTCGTCCAGCTTCTACTAACTCAAGCTCAACCTTCTCTTGGTATAGCCATTTGTCTGGGTGAGCTCATCAACCTTACGTAACACAAGCCTCAGCACCGCTTAATCACTTAGCCTCATCGTTTAGTCCATCGTGCAGCTCTTGTACTTCATCGCACAGCCCCATCGTCTGAATCTCTTGATGTCGCTTAACATTCAACCCTCTCTCTGTCGTGCATCATCCAGCCCTCTCGCTGTTGCCAATCATCTAGTGCCTACGTCCCATCGCATAACACTTATGCCCCATTGCATAGCTCAATCGTCTAGTGATCTCTCACTCTCAACGATCTCGCTATCGTGTATCTCTCGTTGACAACGATCTCGCTAACTCTCATCGTTCAGCGCATAGCCTATCGCATAGCTCCCACGCCTATCATTTAGCTCCATCGTGTAGTGTTGATGCCTATCGCCTAATGCATCACGCCTATCGTGTAACGCCTTAGCCCAGCGTCTGCGTCTATCAAGAAACGCCCATCATCTAGTGCTCTATCTATCGTGTAGTACTCACGTTCATTGTGTATTGCTTGTGTCTACCTCCCAGCGCCCACGCCTAATGTATCATCTAGTGTCTAAGCTTATCGTCTAGCACTCGCTCATCATTTAGCATTATCGTTTAGTGCTATAGTCTAGCTTCTACGCTTATCGTCTAGCACTTACACTGATCGTATAGTGTCATCGCCTATCGTGTAGCTCTATCGTCTAGTGCATCACTTCACATCGTTTAGCGCCGCTTGTAGCTACACGATCGTCCAGCGCATCACTTAGCGTCCGCACATAGCTATACGATCGTCTACCCAGCACTTTGCGCTCAAGCTCTCTCGCTCTCGCTCACGCAGCCTCAATGCATGAGCAACTTTTGGCAATGCCTCATGCCAACGCTTTGGCCAACATGCATCCAACCTCACAACTCAACGCATGGTTACCCTTGGCTTCAATGCTTAATCTCTTTTAACCTCTACACTTAGCATCATCTCATGCATTAATGTTGCCTAACACCCAACGCATGGTTTCTTCTGACTTTTACACTTAGCCAAATTTTCACTAGTTAAGGCTTATCTCAAAGTTACTCAAGGAAAATTTATTCAACACTTAGAAATTTTCCTTCTCTTCAACATAGGATTTAACTTATACTTAGTCAATTCTCCTAATTACCTACTTAAGTAGGGAAATTGAAATCTAGGTTTCACAAGAAACCTTATCCTGGTGACACTACAAGTATGGCCCGCTTTGTAGATATTATAATTGTTGTAAAGTGGTACAAATTATCTAATCCTGATCATTCATGTGGAGACATGTGAGCGAGGATATTCTATATAAAGGAGTTCGTATAAGACCGGAGCACGAAATGTTTAGTCTCATTATATAATGTTGTTCATAATTGAGACTTTCATTTCACAAAGATGACCATATGTAACGTGACCTGAATCCTGAATGAATTGTGAGTTCCTGCCTATTGATGCGTTATTTTATTAAGTGTGGAAAATGGATGATATGCGTTGATGGAATTACGTTGTGCACTCAAGTTTCCCCAGCGGAATTCAAGTGTAAATTCCTCTGAGTTACCTGGTAAGTCCAGAGTCGAACACAGGGACTTGTGAAAATAGTTGCGTTAGAGATTTTTATGAAAACTTGCGGTAACTGATTGAATAAATAAATGTTGAGTTATTGTTGCGTTAATGAAAATAACAATAAATGCGGCAGAGTTCGAAAAGAGTTGGCAACAGGAAATACGATGAATATACGGTGAACGGGTTGAGAAGGGTTTCGGCTAACACTCCCTAGGTTGCGTTCATGCCTTGCAATCATGCAACATGCATACAATAGTAAACCACCTCTCGGCGTGAATGCCACAGCTTCTAAGGCTTGAACGCATGCAATAAATATGCGATAAGTCTACAGGGTTTACACATAAACCTCTATTACGCGATATGCAATGACAACATAACGTTCACACAAATATGGGACCGCATAATATCATTCTTATTCCTAGATGCATGCGATGCAAGTTGACAAACAGAGCTTATCTCTAAGTCCCAATTTCTTGTTTATGTAGGCCTAATCTTGCTCTTTCAAGTCAGATTCTAACCTAGCTCTCTCGAGACATTAGGTTCTTTATTTAGATTCTCTCTCGAGCAACTCTAAAGGGATGTTTCGCACAGCATAAAACAAGACAATCGCAAGCAATGAACTTCCTAGATCATGTTAGCTTAGTTCTTCTAAACCCATTCAACTAGTTTAGCTACTCGTGCATATTAAGAGAGTGAGCAGATGTAGAAATAGAACTTCCATTGAATAGATAAAAGATGAAGTACAGAATAACAATGCAAGTATAGTAAAGAGCCTGGAGCAATTTCTTGCCACCAGGTGTTACACTGTTCTACTCGTGCTCTAAAGATATTCTCACTTTTGCGAGAGTCAACCCGCTCTCTACTCTTACGCCCCAAGGTTCTCTCTCGAGCCGCCTTGGATGATCTCCGGCGTCACCACTCTTCTCTAGCTCCGCCGTGAAATGGAAAAGAAAACTATGAACGGAGGTGTGAACTTGTAAAGTGATGAAGTAATCGACTGCTTAACCCCTTCTCTAAAGAATGCACTTGGTATTTATAGGGCATCAAAGGTGAAAGGTGGCTTCTCTCTCCTGGTTGTACAGATGGGACAACTTTAATTCTTGACTGATGCGCCGGATAGTTATCAACGATAAAGCTGGATGTACTTTGTGACCGTTATCGGCTGTCAACTTAATTTGGATCCGACTGCCGTCAACTTTCTGTCCCATCGATCTTAATTGTCCTTTCGTCCGGATGCGCCCACCATGTTGCGGTGATTCTTCTTGGGTGGATGTTTGCGAGCACGATCAACACAAAGTCTTGTGGTGAAGTTGCATTCGACCGATGTATTCCTATGATCGCATTCTTTGCATTGTGTTAACGCATTATTCTACACAAAAATATAGAGATCAACTGCCCTAATGCATTGGACGCATGCGACCACAATATTGTAGAATTTATGCTTAATGGACGCGATTTAACATATTCTATCAACACAATCCAACATTGTTTAAGAACTTAGCACTATGATAAAGTGCATTTCTGCTCATTATCACACCCCCAAATTTAAACAATGATTATTCTCAAGCATAAGCTAAAGATTCCTTTAGCAAGTTAACCGCAAAGTTTTCTTTCCTAGATTTCTCAAGGATACTTCGCTCAAATCCTATATGCTAGAATTTCCTTATGTCTTATTCAAATTTCTTCCTAAAATATTTTTAAGACTTAGGGATTGCGAGCTTAACTTTCAAAGGGACTTTACTGGATTTCGGAACATCGCATGATTTATTTCAAAAAGAAAATTTTCCACTGGGGTGTCAAATGATTTATCCTTGCACAAAAATTTTCTTCATTTCTATATTTTTTTTCTGACCTTGCGCTGATCTGAGTGCCTTGCCTTCGTTTTGGCTTGCCCCCATGGGTGTCATGCGGACATCCAACTACAAGCGATGCACTCTTCCTCAGACTATACTCATACCAATTTGGCAGTGGAGTTACTGTCATTTATTTATGCGTTGATCCTGGTAACTTACTTTCATTTTGGCTTGGCCCCACGTATGTCATGCGGACATCCAACTACGGGTAAGTGCCTTTCACAACTTAACTCTTATCAACATGGGTTTTCCCTTTGCGTTGACAGTGGAGTTGTTATTCTCAAAATTTTTTCTTTTTTTTTTTTTTTAGAAATAGAACCGAAAATAGCAAGTTCGAAAATAAATATCTCACCACCAAATTTAAAATGTTGCACTGTCCCCATTGCCAAAAGATTAAAATAAGTTATGAGATGTTCTAGAATGCGTTGTAAAGAGAGTTTAAAAGAAAGCTAGCAAACCCCTAACTTCTAGAAATATTTTATGAGGTGACTATCTTAAGATTAAGTTGACTCTAATATATACGAAAGAAATAGAAGCATATTTTTCATCATTGAAATCTTACTTGGCAAAGAAACAGAATGCGGTAAACTACTAAATTTATCTACTTGTTAAATGATTGCAGTAATCAAGAATGATGCAGTGATAAAACTTTGAAAAGCGAAATGCAATGTGGTAGCGCAAAATTTGAAATAAAGATAAGGAAGAGTACACCCCCAAATTTTGCATCGCCTGCACTGTGTTGACGCATCCATCCTTGCGGCGATCTTTCTTCTTTGGGTTGCGGTGATGGAATAAGATGAATGCTTCTTCGCGTAACATCGCCGCAATCTAGCGCTTCGATCGTTGTAAGAAAAAAAAAGAGAGGATCAAATTATTTTAAACAAAAGAAAAATTGGTAACGCAAATTAATTTTTTTTTAATAGAGATAGCTGAAAGATAGTGAAGATTCTGAGTAGTGGAGAAAAGAGTTGAAGACTTGAAGTTTTCTAGAACTTGCGTCCCTGAGAAATTACGATCATGTGACAACGCAAGGACCACCTATTTCCTTCTTTATTCAAAGTTTCTTAGTTCCATGGAGTCGATTTGGCGATGCCAGTCTTCTCCATGGTATACCTTTACTCGCTGCCCATTGACTTTGAATATGTTGGTATCATCGTCATTTGATAATTCCACCGCGCCATGCGAAAGTACTTGTCGAATTATGAACGGTCCGGACCAACGAGACTTTAGCTTCCTCGGGAAGAGTCGCAGACGTGAATTAAAAAGCAAGACTTTCTGCCCGACTTTGAGGTTCTTGCCGCATATGCGTTGATCATGCCAGCGCTTGGTGCGCTCTTTATTAAAATTTTTGCATTTTCATATGCGTTATTCCTTCATTCTTCTAGCTCGACCAATTAAATTTTCCACGCTTCCCCTACTTCCTTTAAATCGAAATTCATTTTCTTGACCGCCCATAATGCTTTATATTCTAGCTCCAAGTGCAAGTGACATGCTTTGCCGAATACCAAAGCATAGGGGGACACGCCTATAGGTGTTTTAAATGCGATCCGGTATGCCCATAACGCATCATCAAGCTTCATTGCTCAATCTTTCCACGAAGGTTTGACTACCTTCTCAAGTATCGATTTAATTTCCCGATTGGACACTTCAGTTTGGCCATTTGTTTGCGGATGATATGCGGTGGCCACTTTATGGAGGATGTTGTACTTGCGCAGCAGCTCCTTTGTACTGTGGTTGACAAAGCGTGATCCTTCACCACTTATGATGGCACGGGAAGTGCCAAAATGTGTGAAAATATTTTTTTTCAGGAACTGGGAGACTATTACCGCATCACCTGCGGCGCATGCAATTGCCTCTACCCACTTGGAGACATAGTCAATGGCTAATAAAATATAGTGTTTACCATTTGAAGAAGGGAATGGTCCCATGAAATAAATCCCCCATACGTCGAATAGTTCCAACTCCAAGATAGTATTCATCAGCATTGCGTTCTTCCATGAAATGTTGCCAGTGCGCTGGTACCGATCACATTTCATTGTGTAGTCAACAGCATCCTTAAATAACAAAGGCCAGAAGAATCCACTTTGTAAAACTTTGGCTGCAGTACGTTGTCCTCCAAAGTGTCCTCCATAAGGTGAATCATGGCACTGTGACAATATGCGTTGTTGAGCAGCATCTAGTACGCATAATCGAATGATTTGGTTTGCATCTCTTTTATACAAATTCGGTTCATCCCAATAGTAGTGTCTGCATGCATTCTTGAGCTTCTTCCGTTGATGGTAGGTGTAATCTTCAGGAAATTGTTCATAGACCAAATAATTAATGATGTCCACATTCCATGGCAATTCTTCTATGTGAAACAGCTGCTCGTCAGGGAACACGACAGTCACTTTAGATTCATTGCGATCAACCTCAGGATTTTCTAGTCTGGACATGTGATCTACAACTTGTTCTCTGTCCCCTTTCCATCAATTATCTCAATATCAAATTCTTGAAGGAGGAGAACCCATCTGATCAATCTCGGCTTTGCGTCCTTCTTTTTCATCAAATATTTGATTTCCGAGTGATCAGTATGAATGAGTACCTTGGTTCCCAACAAGTATGCCCGGAATTTTTCCAACGCAAAAATTACAGCCAGGAGCTCTTTTTCGATGGTGGTATAATTAAGTTGAGCAGGGTTCAGGGTTTTACTTGCATATGCGATAGGGTGCAAAATTGTTTTCTTCTTTTGTGCTAGTGCAACTCCCATCGCATACCTACTTGCGTTGCACATGATTTCGAATGGCAGTGTCTAATCCAGTGCAATTAAGACGGATGCGGTAATCAGTGCATCCTTTAAAATTCGAAATGCGTCGAGGCAATTCTTGTCAAATTCAAACTTTATGTCTGCCTCTATTAACGCACTCAGTGGTCTTGCTATCTTAGAAAAGTCTTTAACGAATCGTCTGTAGAATCCAGCATGCCCCAGGAAGCTTCGTATTGCCTTCACGTTGGTTGGAGGTGGAAGCTTTTCAATTATGTCAATCTTTACTTTGTCCACCTCCAACCCTTCTCGAGAGACCTTGTGCCCCAACACTATACCCTCTGTCACCATGAAGTGACATTTTTCCTAGTTAAGCACTAGGTTCGTCTCTTCACATCTCAAAATTTTCTCCAATTAGCCAAGCAGACTTCATAAGTGTTCCCATAAACGGAGAAGTTATCCATAAATATTTCTACTGAGTCCTCGAGATAATCTGAAAAGATTGTCATCATGCACCTGTGAAACGTGTTTGGCACATTGCAGAGGCTGAATAGCATGCGGCGGAAAGTGAATGTCCCATATGGGCAGGTGAATATGGTCTTGTCTTGGTCTTTAGAAGCTATCTTGATCTGGTTGTACCCGGCATATCCATCCAAGAAACAGTAAAAATCATTCCCTGCCAATCTATCCAACATTTGATCGATGAATGGCAAAGGGAAGTGATCCTTCTTTGTGGCCGCATTCAATTTTCGGTAGTCCATACAGATGTGCCATCCGGAGATGGTCCTTTGTGGTATTAATTCATTGTTCTCATTGAGGATTATCGTCATTCCGCCCTTCTTCGGCACACATTGCATGGGGCTGACCCACATGCTATCTACAATGGGATAGATAATGCTCACATCCAACCACTTGATAATCACCATTTTGACGGCCTCTTTCATCGCAGGATTAAGTCTGCGTTGATTCTCAATGGTTACTTTGTGGTCGTCCTCAAGACGAATGTGGTGCATGCAGTACGCGAGGCTAATTCCTCTGATATCAGCGAGCGTCCAGCCGATTGCTCGCACATGCTTTTTGAGAATGTTCATCAACGCATTCTCTTGATCTACGTTAAGTGCGGAGGAAATTATCACTGGAAGTTTCTCATTCTGCCCCAGAAATTCGTACTTCAGATGTGTTGGTAGGGTTTTTATTTCAAGGGTTAGTGGCTCCACGAGAAAAGGTTGTGTTATTTTTCTTTCTTCCTTCGACTCTTCTTCTTGCATTGGGATCGATCCTTCTTCTTTGTTTGATTTTGCTACAATCGCATTGCAAGCAGCTACAGATGCGTCGGCATCCTCTTCTTCATACTCTTCATAAGACTTTTCTTGTTTAATCAAATTCAGTTATCTTTTGAATCTTACAGGTCTTCCTCATCAGGAAATTTCACGGCACAAATTATATTAAATTTGAGCTTCTGTCCGTTTATGCTCAAAGTGATCTCGCCCTTGTGCACATCAATTTGAGCATGACCTGTTGATAGGAAAGGTCTCCCCAAAATGATGGGCACATCTTTATCGACCTCATAATCCAGGATGATGAAGTCAGCTAGCAAAATAAATTTATCAATTGTGATCAGCACATCCTTCACCTTACCCTTTGGATGAACCAGAGACCTGTCGGCCAGTTGGAGAGTCACGGATGTGGGCACAAGTTGCCCCATATTTAGTTGTTAAAAGATTGACAGCGGCATCAAATTTATGCTGGCCCTCAAGTCACACAGGGCTTGCCCAATATAGAGTCCTCCTATGGAGCAAGGAATAGTGAAGCTCCCAGGATCGTTCATCTTCGATGGGATCCCTAATGAGCCTATTGCGATCGTTGCCCAACAGAATTGGATTTGCCATGACATTGTTGTTGTTTGGTGCTTCATTCCTAGGCTGCTCCGCCATCTCTTCTTTATCAGATTGTGGTTGCTGTTGACGGTCCCTTAGTCTTCTTCGAAATGTTCTCTCAATCTTCGGGTCGTAGTTCACCAAAGATTGAGAGTTCTGCAAATAATTCACAAAAATTATTGTTAACAACTATTTTGCCGAAGTCCCCGACAACGGCACCAAAAACTTGATGCATTATTTTATAAAGTGTGGAAAATGGATGATATGTGTTGATGGAATTACATTGTGCACTCAAGTTTCCCCAGCGGAATTCAAGTGTAAATTCCTCTAAGTTACCTGGTAAGTCCAGGGTTGAACACAAGGACCTGTGAAAATAGTTGCGTTAGAGATTTTTATGAAAACTTGCGGTAACCGATTGAATAAATAAGTGTTGAGTTGTTGTTGTGTTAATGAAAATAATAATAAATGCGGCAGAGTTCGAAAAGAGTTGGCAATAGGAAATACGATGAATATGCGGTGAACGGGTTGAGAAGGGTTTCAGCTTACACTCCCTAGGTTGCGTTCATGCCTTGCAATCATGCAACATGCATACAATAGTAAACCACCTCTCGACGTGAATTCCACGGCTTCTAAGGATTGAACGCATGTGATAAATATGCGATAAGTCTACATGGTTTACACATAAGCCTCTATTACGCGATATGCAATGACAACATAACATTCACACAAATATGCGACCGTATAATATATTCTTATTCCTAGGATGCATGCGATGCAAGTTGACAAACAGAGCTTATCTCTAAGTCCCTATTTCTTGTTTATGCATGTCTAATCTTGCTCTTTCAAGTCAGATTCTAACCTAGCTCTCTCTAGACATTAGGTTCTTTCTTTAGATTCTCTCTCGAGCAACTCTAAAGGGATGTTTCGCACAGCATAAAACAAGACACTCGTAAGCAATGAACTTCCTAGATCATGTTAGCTTAGTTCTTCTAAACCCATTCAACAAGTTTAGCTACTCGTGCATATTAAGAGAGTGAGCGGATGTAGAAATAGAACTTCCATTGAATAGATAAAAGATGAAGTACAGAATAACAATGCAAGTATAGTAAAGAGCCTGGAGCAATTTCTTGCCACCAGGTGTTACACTGTTCTACTCGTGCTCTAAAGATATTCTCACTTTTGCGAGAGTCAACCCGCTCTCTACTCTTACGCCCCAAGGTTCTCTCTCGAGCCGCCTTGGATGATCTCCGGCGTCACCACTCTTCTCTAGCTTCGCCGTGAAATGGAAAAGAAAACTATGAACGGAGGTGTGAACTTGTAAAGTGATGAAGTAATCGACTGCTTAACCCCTTCTCTAAAGAATGCACTTGGTATTTATAGGGCATCAAAGGTGAAAGGCGGCTTCTCTCTCTTGGTTGTACAGATGGGACAACTTTAATTCTTGACTGATGCGCCGGATAGTTGTCAACGATAAAGATGGATGTACTTTGTGACCGTTATTGGCTGTCAACTTAATTTGGATCCGACTGCCGTCAACTTTCTGTCCCATCGATCTTAATTGTCCTTTCGTCCGGATGCGCCCACCATGTTGCGGTGATTCTTCTTGGGTGGATGTTTGCGAGCACGATCAACGCAAAGTCTTGTGGTGAAGTTGCATTCGACCGATGTATTCCTATGATCGCATTCTTTGCATTGTGTTAACGCATTATTCTACACAAAAATATAGAGATCAACTGCCCTAATGCATTGGACGCATGCGACCACAATATTGTAGAATTTATGCTTAATGGACGCGATTTAACATATTCTATCAACACAATCCAACGTTATTTAAGAACTTAGCACTATGATAACGTGCATTTCTACCCGTTATCACCTATAATGATAGTCCTTTGATTTGTATGGGTGAACGTGGCCAGATCACCGACTCAATAGGCCTACCATTTTGTGAATTTGTCTGATTGGAGAGTTGCGAACATAACTACACAAGAAGGAATTCACTCCTTTCCCGATGTCTAGAAGTAGATAAATTACTCCCTTAAGGGCTGATTCCTAGGCTTGAACAATGTGGTGCCACACCCTTTCCTGACCTAAGAGGGGTTTAGTCATAGTTGGACTATGATTTATTATTCATTAAAGGGATCCATGGTACTTAAGAAGTTAGATGTAACTACAGAGGAAAATAGTAATTTTGGCCAAACTGTACTTACGAGCAGTTTGTGAAAGGTCATCGTACTGTTGATTGATTATATCCATTGGACACATAAATATATTTGTAGTGCGAAGAGTGCAACTGTCGGTCTTTAGTAGAGTGCCCCACAGTTAATGGATGATGAGTAATTTAATTAAAGGAGTTTAATTAATTATTCACGTACCATTGGAGCTTCAAGCTAGGTTCATGAGGTCCCCTCTGTAGCTCAACGAGAATTAATGAGAATAAATTTTTGGATTAATTTGAATTGTTCAAATTAATTGAGGGAATTAATTATATATGATATAATTAATTTAATCTAATTGTATATGATATAATTACTATAATATATGTGATATATTATAATATAAAGTTTATTTGAGAGAAAATAAATATTTGAATATGATTCTATTAATTATATGAATTTGATTCATATAATTAAATTTAATTAAATGAGATTTATATTAAATGTCATTGTTGAGAGAATAGAAACTATAGGTTATATTGTATTTGATACAATATAGAATCTATATGTTATGTGTTATATTTGATATAACATATAGCTTGATATATATATATATATATATATATATATATATATATATATATATATATATATATTATATGATAAGGTAGTTATCATATAAATATATATTGATTTATGAAAATATATAAATTTATTTTATTTTATTTTAAATGTTTTTTGGAGGGAGTTGTAACTCCTTTCCCCTATTTTCTCTAGAAAACGTAGTAATGGGAAGAAAGAAGGAAGTTAGTTCTTTTCTTCCTCTATGGTGATTTTTCACAAGAGAGAGACACACAGAATAGTGTTGTAAGAAAAAGTTGAATATATCACTTCCTCTCAAATCCCTCTCTTCCAAAATAGTCAGAGACCATAAAACTTCTGGATTCTCATCCAGAGAATACATAGGAATCTTTCGTGGTAGTGTCTTCATAGAAGGCTAGAGGGTTCGAGATTGTTCGTGAGAATTATTAGAGAAAGAATCTCGTGAAGAAGAGTTTTTCAAGGGTAAGATTTCTTAAACCTATTTTCTATTTTGCAGTCTTTGTTTTAATGCATGTTGTAATTTTTCTTTTAAATGCATAATCTTGCTGTAAAATTTATATTCTGTAAATTTTGGGTATTTGGTCTGATCTCATGCTTCCGCTCAAGGACCTTCACTGATTACTTCAATATCAACATGAAAAAAGATAAAAATGATATTTATAATAATTGAACAAACAGTGTCGACCATAACACAATTAAAGCATGATATATCACTTGTATAAATGATATTTTTTTAAAATAAAATATATCAATTGATTGATATACCAAATATAATGTACATCAGTTGATTGATAAACCAAAATATAAAATACATTAGATATATCTGTTGACATATAAATGACAGTAAAATCATAAAAATAAAAAATTGGGAATTTGGTTTAAATTTTTTGCCATATTTGCAATTTAGAAAATCATTGCTATATATGCAAATACCCTTGTATTTTTTCTACTACCTATTACAATTTCCCTATTTTAAATTCATGTTTCCTACATTAAAGTTTAGTAGTTCAATCAATTTTTCAATTAAGTAAGAGAAACTCAATCCCTTACAAGATCATTATCATGGATCAAGGTGTGTTATTCTAACTAATGTTAATGTGAAAATCATCCAGGTTTTTATCATTTTATACAATACTAGTCGAAACTACGTGCGTTGTAAGTGTTTCATAACGTTGAAAATAAAATGTAATTGTATAAGTTGAAATAAAAGTTTTCTACTTAATACTTATTTTTTTATATTTTAAAAAATTCATATTACTCAAAACAAATTTGAATTAATATATATTTTTAAACTTTTTTTTTTTAAGTTTTCGAATTGATTTGTTTTTATCTCTTGGTTCAAATATTTGATAGTAAGAAAAAAAATAATATTCGCATTTATAATTAGAAAACTTTAAAATAAAAGCTCATCAATTTTATTAGAAATAAAAACGTGTTTCTATTATATTTTTTTAAACATTATATATAATGAATTGTTGTATATTTACAATAAATTTGAGAAAATAAAAGAAGTATAAAAAATATAGAAATAATAAATTTTTATAGACCCACTCATTCGTGTGCATTTATAGAAATTAAAAAGTGAAAAAAAACTATAAAAATATAAAATAATCAATAACTCTCTTCTTGGTCACTTTACAAATCTCTAAATTGCTTGAACTTTTAAAATAAGGTCTTCTTTTCCACCTAAAAAAATCTACAAAAGCATATAAAAATTTATAAAAAAAAATTAAATCATCATCGAAGAAGAGCATAAATGTTAAACAAAAAGATGAAAAGGATATATGATAAACAAAGAGAGAGAAACAAAATTGATATCTCTTTTTAGACTAAGAAATACTGAAGCAAAAAAATCCTGAGATGATACCTACTTCTAAAATAAGCTTTAAAGAAGAAAAAAATATTGGGAACGATGTTGTTATTAACAAAATTTTAAAATATATATATCAAAATACTAAAAAAAAAAAATCTACAAAAAGTGAAAAAAAAATTAAAGAGAGCAAGTTAAAAAATTTAATTAAAAAAAGGAAAAGGAAAAGATGAAGAAAATTAAAAGGAGTTACTTGATACAAAAAAAAATTAATTTAGCTATTTATAGGAAAATTTAGATTTTAAATAATGAATATATTTTATTTTCAATGGAAATAAAAATATTTACAAATTATAATACTACTGGAAATGATTTTTTTTTTTAGATAAAATGGTATTTAAATTCTTTTTTTAAAACTTTTTTAACGTCAATTATTATTATTTTTAGATAAAATGAGATTTTAATCCATGATTTTTTTAGATAATATGAGACTATAGATTAAAATCAGATCTGGATTTTTTCTATAAAAAAATTATTTTTTAACGTGAATTATTCTTAGATAAAATCAATTTTTTTTAAAAAAAAAAAAAAAAAAAAAAAAAAAAATCTATTATCACTCCAACTTTCTCACTTCAATGTGAAAGCCAAAAAAGAAAAAAAAAAGTTTTTACTTATTGATTTAACATGAAATTATTCAAATATATATATAACTCCTTTTAGATTTTAGATTAGATTTAGATAGTAAATAGATTTTTTTAACGTAACTTATGTGATTCTTTTCCTTTTAACTTGATTTAGAGTTTTATTGTGTTTTTAAAAACATCTTCATATCCCTTTTAGTTTTTAGATTTAGATAGTATATAGATTTTTTTTTTTTTTTGAAAATTTCTTCAACGTCCATGATTTTCATCTATGATTTTTTTTTTAGATAAGATGAGATTATAGATAAAATCTAGATCAAGATTTCTACCAAAATTATTTTTAACTTATTCTTAATAGTATATAGATAGATATTTTTTTTCAAGATTAGATTTATATAGTAAGTAAAATATGTGTTATTTTTTAACGTGATTTATGTGATTTTTTCTTCTTTTGATAGAGTTTTATTGTGTTTTTTTTAATTTTTTATATCATTTTTAGATTTTAGATTTAGATAGTATATATAGATTTTTTATTTTTTATGTTTATTTTCATAACATGGTTTTTGTGATGTTTTTAATTTTTAAATTTTTCTCAAATTTTATTTTATTTTTCCTTTGAACGTGATTTAGAGTTTTATTATGTTTTTTAAATTTTTCTTCATATCCCTTTTTGGATTTTAGATTTAGATATTACATATATTTTTTAATTTTATTTTTTTGAAAATTTCTTTAACGTCAAATTTTATTATTTTTAGATAAAATGAGATTTTTATCCATAATTTTTTAAGATAATATAAGAATATAGATAAAATTTGATTAAATTATTTTTTAACGTGATTTGTGTAATTTTTTTCCTTTTAACATGAATTAGAGTTTTATTGTGTTTTTTTTTAATTTTTTTTCATATACCTTTTGGATTTTAGATTTAGGTATTATATAGATTAAATTTTATTTTTTTTTTCTTTTAACGCAATTTAGAGTTTTATTGTTTTTTTTAAAAAAAAAAAAATTATACCCTTTTAGATTTTAAGTTTAGATAGCATATAGATTTTTTTTATTTTTATTTTCTAGACCTAGAAGAGATACTTGTAGCATAACAATCAAACTTAACTTTTTTTAAAGTAGAGGAAAACAAAAGATGTTACTATTAACAAAATTATATATATATATATATATATATGCTACACAACAATTCTACAGTTCTAAAAAAAAAATAATAATAATAAAGGAAAATTGTGTTGATAGCAAAATAAATTAGTATAGTAGCAACAGCTTTTAGGTTTGCAAATATGTCAAAAGAAGAAATCGGCTTTTCTTTTTTATATTTCAATTTTACCCCTAAAGTTTCCTGTTTTTCGTTTTTTTCCCTCCAACATCATTTTCACTTACAATTTTTCATCAAATCTCATATTTCAATTTTTTTTTCTCTCTCATGTGCTGTCTTCATCATATCTTCACATCACATTCATAGGAATATATTTTTTACTTTTTCAATCTTTTGTATCTCTCAATCATCATCATTTTCTCTCTTGATTTTGTATTTTAAAAATATTTATATTTTCTTCATATTTTTCTTAACTTTTGTTTGATTAGTTTTTTTATTATTTTTATTATTTCGATTTTTTTAATTTTGGGGATTTTGTGTTTTGCTGTAATTTAAAAGTTTTTTTTCCAATTTGGTGGTATTTTCTTTGATTTAAGTTTTGGAGTATTCTTATACTTTCTGATTATAAATTTGATTTTAATGGTATATCAAATACATAATTGATATTTCAGATGTAGGGTAGATCAATAGTAGTCCACATATATACCAAGATTATTTTATATCGGTTGTGTGTGTATTTTTTTCCATTTATTAGTATAACTCTAGTATTTTTTTTATTTGTAGCGATATGAGTTATCATTTATTTAGTTTTTATACTTTTGTTGTATTGTATAGTTATGATTAAGTTTCTAATAGTTGTTTTCTTATAATGATCAGTGGGACGATGGACAATGCGAATGTAGATTACAAAATTGTAGTCGTAAGTATGTCAAAAGTTCATCAATAGTAATCTTTGGACATCAATTGGCAACCATATCAAATATTCGAGTACAATTGTTAGTGTATCAGATATCAATCAATAAACCTATTAAATTTTCGAGTATAACCATTTGTGTATCGAATATCAATCTACAAACTATTAAATATTTAGTTCATCGACATACTATTAGATATCAATAAGCAATGATAATAAATACTAAATATTTCAAGTGTATTAACAATATATTCAAATATAAGACATAGTATATCAGACATCAATCAGTAAATACTTGAAGTAAGACGTGAGTGTATCTACAGTATATCTACTACCATTCAACATTACAAGTGTATCAGCAATATATCTAACATTAATCAATATTCAATTAGTAACTTATTTTGAAGTAAAACATGCATATTTCATTTTATAAGTATGACATATTAGATATAAGACATAAGTGTATTAGACATCAATCAGTAAATACTTAAAACTAAACCTGAGTGTATCAATTGTATATCTAATACCAATCAACATTCCAATTTTATTAGCAGTATAGGTAACATCAATCAACATTCAATCAATAACTTACTATGAAATAAAGTATGTTTGTTTCATTTTATAAATATGATATTCCAAATGTATTAGCAGTATATCAGATATCAAACTAATTAATAAATACTTGAGAGCAAGACATGAGTGTATTAGACATCAATCAATGAATACTTAGAAGTAAGACATGAGTGCATCAGCAATATATCTAACACCAATCAACATGTCTAAGTGTATCAACAATATATACTATATATAATAGCAATCGATGTTTAATCAACAATCACATACTTTAACCATGGAAAATTTCGAACCAATTATTTTAGTATTTTTTTAGTATTACACAAGTATAACAACAATGAATAAAACATTAATCATTTTGCATAGTATATATATTGTTCAATTCTAATAATATATCTCAAAAGAAAACGAGTGATATCTATAAAGTGTTTATTACTTAATTAATTGATAAACTTAAAAGAAAACAAAAACTAAAAGCATATTACGAGAGAAATTCTCACTTGCCGAGACTTTTTAATACTTTGTGGACTTTTCTAATTTTGGGTTGGGCCAAACTTTTGCCACAATTGCAAAAGTTAAAAACTATGGACGGACGAAATTTTAGTAATTTTTTTTGCTATTGTTGCAATTGGCTAAAAAAATGAAAACAAAAAAGTAAAAAGGTTGGGGAGAGGGGTAAACAAAATTATTGGAAAAAAAAGAAAGGGGAAATGAAATATAGGATGAAAATGAAAGATCGAATTTAACTATTTGTAGAAAAAAAAGGTTGATTTCGTAATTTGATTTGAGTTCACATCAAATTATATTAAATTCATAGGGGGCGTTTGGATTGAGGGAATTGGGATGGGATACCCATCCCATTGTTTGGTACAAGTTTTGAAGCTTTAGGTATGGAAATATGTTTTTCCTTTAAATCATTTATAACCATGAATAATATCCATAAAAAAAGGTGGGTTTTCTTCATTCCTACTCTCTCTCCTCTTTTAATATTTATTTATTCTTTTATTTTTATATATTATTAAAACTGATTAATTTAAATTATTTATTATATAAAAATTAAATTTATATTTTGTAAAATTATGTTAAATTTAAAATTAGTGTATGAATTTAACTACTACTATTTAAATTAATTCATTTAAATATATATATTAAAACAATTTAATATATATGTAATTTTTATTTTAGTTTAATAAACTAGTTTATATATACATATATATACCTATTCTTATTTTTCAATAAACTGTCAAGAATCGAAACAATAAAACTATCAATTAATTAATTAATTAATGATCATTATGATTAATATAATATAATTTTTTTTTTATAATTAGAATTAGTTTATCATTGAATAATTAGAATTCATTGGTTGCTTCATTAATTAATACATCATAATTATATAAATTCATCAAATTGATTCCATCAAATTAGGTAATCAATAGCTTTAATTATAATTTTTTTTCATTTTACAAATACTTGTAATTAATAATGTAAATAATATTATTATTTGATTGTTAAATAATTAATTTTCTCAAAACTTTGAATTGAATTTATTGTTTATCAATAAATCTATTAAAATTTTAGAGAGTTTTCATGATTAATTTTATAAATTAAATAAAAAAAATTATTTCTAGAAAATCCATGCACAATTAACACAGTCATCCATCATTTTCATCAATCTTATTCCTAGACATTCTTAATTTTTGGACATATATAAAACCTTAAACCAAACGGCATGAGATATAGAATGATAAAATGTGACTTTTTTAATAAAAAGATTACTATTATTTAACAAGTAAAAAAAAAGGGAATATATATATATATATATAATTTAATGTGGAAGGGCAAAAAAAAATAGGGCATCAATTTTATTTACTAACGTGGATGTGCCAAAAAAAAAAAGGCAAACAAATATAGAGCAAACAATTTTATTTAAGATTTGATTCTTTTTCTTTTACTCAACGGGAATTTGGTATTTTAGAGATAAAATTATGTGATTTTTTTATTTTCACTCCTTCAATGTGAATATTAGATTTAGGGATAAAATGTGATTTTTTTTTTTTTTTTTTTATAAAAAAAACCTTGTTTTAATGTGAATTGCATAAAAATAGGAACAAGAATTTATTTAATGATTTTAATATGAAATTACATTATATAACTATATGACCATCAACTAAAAACGGCAAAACAAAAAAGTAAAATTTTCTCCATAACCTCTTTTAGATAGTATAATAATATATAGATATATAGATCAATTTTATTGTATAATCATGAAATTAAATGAAGTTAAAACATATGTTAAGGACCAAATAAAAATAATAAAAAATATAAAATTGTGAAATTTAACGACTATGCGAAAGCTTAAAAGTAAAATTTTGCATTAGAAAAAACAAAACCTATATTCAAAACTTATGAAGGACTAAATACGATATAATTTTCCTATTTAATATTATTTTTTCTTAGTGAACCTAAATAAGCTTATCTTCTTCTTTATTTAAAAAGAAAATGTATTAAGAAAAACGATAAATGTTTAAAGATAAATCCTCAAAGTATTTGAATTTGGTTTGAAGTAATTATTTCGATGATTTCCCTATGTATCTAATATCTGTTATTTTTTTTAAAAAAAATATATAAATAAATAAATAAATTCCATTGATGATGTTTATTTAAATGAGTTGAGGAGTTTGTTCTCTTCGACTTGATTTCTTGAAATCCTTTTCTTAAACTTAAGTTGTCCAGTGGGATAGAAGGTAGGGCATTTATAGTAATGGCTTTTTCCCCTTCAGTTCATTGATCTATGCTCTGCTACAATAATTTCATTCTTAATTCCTAATTTCATGGTTGCATGTCAATTTCCCATAAACTCGGGAATGAATCAAATATATATTTTATATTTTATGTATATATATATATGTGTATGGAAGATGTAAATACCATGTGTTTTCTTTCCTAATCTGTTGGAGATCTCCGTCTCAGTCAATGACACATGCCCTTCTTTCCCACTTTGTTGGCAATCAAAATAAATGGTGAAATTCTATTAATTGATGTAAAATTAATAACCTTTCTTTTCTTTTTCTTTTTTTCTTTTTTCTTCTTGTTTTTCTTGGCAGTTACTCCTCCTTCCTCTCTCTGCTGTATAAAGAAAACATTCCTCCACTTACTAACATAACCTGTTACACAGATTCTCTCTTGAATTCTTCAAGGAAACGAGAGTGATTCAGGGCTTTCACAATGAGGTGGAATTCATTCTACACCAAAGCTTCTAAGGCTTTTCATGATCATCCTTCCATCTCCAAGCTTCTCATTGTTTTCACTGTCAGGTATTGCAATATTCTTAGATCTTGTTTTCTTGTTTCGATTTCAATTCTAATAACACCAGTTGCAAATAAGAAACTGATATATATATGGTTAGTGGTTGTATGAAACTTTTTGTCTCGTTAACGATGAGGAAGGAAAAACAATTGAAAAAAGGCAAAAGGATGTATGCAATTTTCTTTTGGAGATTTGGATTAATGATCTGTTGAACAAGTGATATGTATGTTTTTTAGATTTGTATATTCTTAAGTTATGGTTGAATATGCATATAACATTGCTATCATCTGCAGTGGAGGTGGATTGGTGGCAGCTACTAATGGCAGATCTCTGTATCATTCTACATATGCTGATGCAGTCCAACAAGATGGTGACTACAAGAAGAAGAAAGTGGTAGTGCTTGGAACAGGATGGGCTGGCACTAGTTTTTTGAAGAATCTCAAGAGCTCCTCTTATGATGTTCATGTTATTTCTCCTCATAATTACTTTGCTTTCACCCCTTTGCTTCCTAGTGTCACCTGTGGCACAGTTGAAGCACGCAGCATTGTCGAACCAATTCGTGCTATTACAAAGAAGGTAGTCAGATTTTTTTGTGTTTAAGATATGAGATTCACCTCATTACAGTTTTAAGGTCACACGTGAACGAAAGTTTTTGGATTTAGTAGTGATTTAATCGTTGCCTCGTTTACATATAGTTACTCTGTTGTTCGATGAACTTAAACCATTTGATATTTTACATTGCAGAAAGGTCTGAATATTGAATTTAGGGAAGCTGAGTGCTATAAGATTGATGCAGAGAAGAAGGTGTTGTTCTGTCGATCAAGTCAAGACACAAATTTGGGTGGCAGAGAAGAATTTTCTGTTGATTATGACTATCTGATTATAGCTATGGGAGCTAAATCCAACACTTTCAACACACCTGGAGTTGAGGAAAATGCTCACTTCCTGAAGGTATATTATTTTTGTACAACATGAATATCTTGGACTATGCGATGGCTTTGTACAACAAACTGAAGTAAATTGAAATTTTTACATAGGGAGTGGAAGATGCTCAGAGGATTCGTCAGACCGTAATCGATTGTTTCGAGCGAGCCAGCCTTCCAAATATAAGTGAAGAAGAGAAGAAGAGAACTCTTCACTTTGTAATAGTTGGAGGTGGTCCAACTGGGGTGGAATTTGCAGCAGAGCTTCATGACTTTGCAGTTGAGGATTTAGCAGGGTTGTATCCTTCATTGAAAGACTACGTGAAAATAACCCTCCTAGAGGCAGGGGATCATATTTTGAACATGTAAGGAAATTATTTACTTTTCTTTTGGTATAGTTTTATATGGTCGGTTACTTTGGAGCCATCAATTCAGGGCACTTGTTTTATAGGTTTGACAAGAGGATTACTGCCTTTGCTGAAGAAAAATTTCAAAGAGATGGGATTGAATTAAAAACTGGTTCCATGGTTGTAAAAGTAACCGATAGGGAAATCTCCACCAAAGAAAGAGCAACCGGTGAATTCGTGTCTATTCCTTATGGAATGGTCGTCTGGTCTACCGGCATCGCCCCTCGTCCTCAAGTTGTTGATTTCATGAAGCAGATTGGTCAGACTAACAGAAGAGCTTTGGCAACTGATGAGTGGCTAAGGGTTGAAGGATGTGATAGTGTCTATGCTCTTGGTGATTGTGCCACTGTAAATCAAAGAAGAGTCATGGTAATTGGAGATTGAGTTTCATTCTATTTGCTTCATTTTCATAGATCTTTCTTTTTGATAACCTGTTATTTGCAGGAAGATATTGCAGTAATATTCAGCAAGGCAGACAAGGACAAGTCAGGAACTTTAGCCCTGCAAGAGTTCCATGAAGTGGTAGATGATATTTGTGAGAGGTACCCTCAAGTAGAAATCTATCTGAAGAAGAAGCAGTTGAAGAACTTTTCAGCTTTGTTGAAGAAGACGCAGTCCGACTCACAGAAACAGTCGGCCGAACTGGATATCGAAAGCTTTAAGTCCTTACTTTCGGAAGTTGATTCTCAGATGAAAAATCTCCCTGCTACTGCTCAAGTGAACACATACATCTTAATCATATTGGCTTGCAAATCTTTTATTCTAGTGCTGCTTCAACTACTGTATCTTTCAATCTTTTTCATCTTTCGAAATTTTATAGGTTGCTGCTCAACAAGGTGAATATCTTGCAAGCTGCTTCAACAGGATGGAGCAGTGCGGAAAGTACCCTGAAGGCCCTCTCCGATTTCGAGGGACAGGACGCCACAGGTTTCACCCCTTCAGGTAAAAATCACAGAGACAGAACCAAATGAGTGAGCTTTTCGTATTTGCGGACTGAAATTTTGGTGGTTTTTGTGAAAGGTATAAGCATTTTGGGCAGTTTGCTCCTCTTGGGGGAGAACAAACTGCAGCTCAACTTCCTGGAGATTGGATCTCAATTGGTCATAGCACCCAGTGGCTTTGGTACTCTGTTTATGCCAGGTAAACCGCCAGCAGATTCATTCAATTTCAGACAAGAAACCATGATTTGAATCAATATTTAAACCATAAAAGTCCTGCTGTCTCATGTTTTGTTTATACATATATTTTTACAGCAAGCTAGTAAGTTGGCGCACAAGGATTCTGGTCATGTCAGATTGGGGTAGAAGATTCATATTTGGCAGGGATTCAAGCAGAATCTGATCTCTCCTTCAAAACAGTCAACTCTACAAATTGAACAACATTTGATCTTATCAGACCCCAGTTTTGTCATACTTTTAATTGCATTTGAATTTAAATTCAAATTTTAGAACTCTCATGTGGCATTTATATTAGCAAAAGTTACTGAAAAACAAAAGCTTGATCCTTTATTTTCCACAAACACAAGTCTACAAAAGAAGAAGCTTTGCATATTTCCATAACAGGAGTTATGGTTCACAATACTGAGTTTAAAAGGGGGAAAAAAGACCAACATTGTTTCATTCTTCCTCCTCATCCTCTGCAAAATTCAACTTCTGACAGATTGATGCTTCCATCTCCTCATCAGCAAAAAAGTTTGTCTTACTTTCAATCAATTCAGCCACCCTTTTGGCCGGTCCAGAGTCCCTTGGGCTTATATTCACACAGCGAGTCGTTATGATCCTTGGAAGCATATCGCCTAACTTGGAAACTGAAGACTCCAAACTTCTTTCTTCCATTTCTTGTTGAAGAATTATTATTTCGCTTGGAATTTCCCACCGCTTCTTCACTCTGCTTTGTGGCGCCTTGCTCCGGCAAAGCTCCGATGAAGACCGCCGCTTGTCGTACCTACTGCTTCCATCATCTTTGCAATTTCCCGGCAGAGAGCTCTTACGATTTTCTGTGGCTATTTGAGAGCTTTCGTTTGTCTGATTGTAACGGCTCGCTACAATCCTACCAGTCCTCAATGGCTTTTTGACACTGGTGGATGGTGCTGGTTTTTCAATGTCTTTAAACAATTTCTTTGGCTGAATTAATTCAACAACCCCATCTTTCTTCGCCGGCCGTTTTGATACGATAGTGGTGGCTGGTTTCCGTACAGTTTGAGCCTTGATCAAAGTCCTCCGTGATTTGGGGCTAAGGCTCATACTGTTTCCTCTTCTGTTCTTCGCCTTCTCTTCGTCAATATCTAGTAATTTCGGAAGGCATGATTGCCGACGGTTTTGAATCCGCTGAGCCGACATGATTTCCGTATTTCCTTGCCGCCGTGCTCCGACACTGCCGTGGATTTCCGACGGCCCCAAACTTAAACCTCTGTTGTGACCAATTTTCGGTTCAACTAAAGCGTCTTTGAACATTTTATTAACCCCATTTGAATTCTTGGTACTTACTTTTGGAGCAACTGATCTGACCGGCGGCACGAATCTTCCTCCCTCCTGAACTGTTGTTCTTGTTGCGATCTGCTCGGCCTTTTCAATTTGAAGAGCCTTTAACCTGGTCGCTAATCGATTGATTTCCCTCTCTGTTTCCTCAATTTCTGCATCAATATTTCTTTCCTTACTAATTACCTCCTCCTCTTCTTTCCCATTACCAGGCGTTTTGAATGGCTTCCCTTGTGAATTTTCAATGACGCCATTGCGATTGAGCGGCTTCACAGAAACAGAGTACTTGACAGAAGCAGGGGTCTTCAGACTCAAAGGGCATAAATTTTCTTTCCTGCTATCACTCTGCAACGATTCAGACGATAGATTCTTGTACGAATCTTGCACATTCGACCAAGAAATAGTTCTAACATCGGATTCTCCATTGTCAAATGCAGCATTGTTCCAGACCTGAATGTTTGGGGCTTCGATGTCATCAGGGCGATCAAGAAGACTCATCTTTAATTTCAGGGTTGGTGAATTTTTATGAAGAAAAATGCTCTTTTCCAGCAAGAAGAAGAAGACGACGAAGGGCTAAAAAATGAAGAGAATGGTTTTTCTTCGATTCAAAGTTAAAGCAACAAAAACAGAAGAAGATGCAGATTGAGATGGAGAGGAAATGGGGAATTCTCTATATTTTTTGAGTTTTCGACCGTTGTGAAATATAGACGTTAGAAGGATGCGCTCTCCGTCTTGACGTGGATTCCTGGCCGTTGGATTAGGGAGTCCATCGCGCTCCGATTTTTTTATAAAACTGGGGGCCCGGAGTTAGGCCTGGTTGAAAAGGAACATCATTTTTACCTAATTTTGAGGTCCATTATCTATTTAATTTGCTGTCGCTTGAAGAAAGATATCGTATAATATTTTCTCATGCAAATTATGTTCCAATCTAGACAGATTTAAGCTTTAATTGCAATGAGAAAAAAACGTTCAAAAAGTTATTAATATTTAAAATTTTTAAAAATTCTATCTTTAAGTATGAATACCTACTATATTGGTGGAGGTATGTCTAATGAATCAAGATAAAATTCATTTGGGCATAAATAGTTATTATGAAGAATTACCTTTATAGTACTTTATCAAATCGATCATTTTAATTCTTAAATTTTTAAGAATTGATTTAAAAGAAGATCTTTATACTAATGTAACAATTAAATTTAAACATAAAAATTAACAAGATAGTTGAAATGATAAAATGATTGAAAAATAATATATTTAATCTTCTCCTCCTCTCCTTTCTTTCTCACCTTTTCTTCCTCAATCCTCGATCCTATTCTCTCTCCCTCTAAGATTGGCAATGGGTGGGGAGGGACGGGTGATGCACTCCCCATCCCTATCTCCATGAAATTTGTAATCCCATCCCCAACCCATTCTCCATTTTGGGAGTCGAAGTGATGGGGATCGGGTCCCTCCGAGAAAAATTTTACTGTTTATTTGTTTTATTTTTAATTATTTGTTTAGTTAAAATCAATTAAATTTTGGTATTTATATTGAATTTGTAAATATTTTAGATAAAAAATTAGTATTGTTGTTGTTTTATTTATTTAAATTGACCATTAAAAAATATTAACCATTAAAAAGTATTTTACGTTTTTAATTTTAAATTTAATGAAAATTATTATAAAATAAAATTGGAAAAAAAATTAACAAAATTTTAAATTTAAATTTGCGTGATTTGACAGGTTCACGTTCATGTTATTTTTCATGTTTGACGGTGTGCCTATGGGCCGTTAGACATGCGTGAGTCGTCAGGTTCACGTTCATGTATTTTTCATGTTTGACGGTGTGCCTACAGGTCGCTAGACATGCGTGAGTCGACAGGTTCACGTTCATGTTATTTTTCATGTTTAACGGTGTGCCTACGGGCCGCTAGACATGCGTGAGTTGACAGGTTCACGTTCACGTTATTTTTTTTTCATGTTTGACGGTATGCCATCAGGCCACTAGACATGCGAGTCAAGGCAAGACAATACGTCTTTTGGTTTCTTTTCATCATAAAAAACTGATATAGTTGTTTGAGCCATGAGCCATCATTCTCTTCTCGTGGATGCATAGCTTGATCTCGGTAATGGGATTACTTACTAAGTATTTTACACTCAACCTTTATCTTTATTTTTTTTTTTCAGGTAAGGGCAAGGATACTCGGACGACTGATAAGAGGAATCTGTGACAGTGCCAAAGGAACTAGAATCGCTTCCGCATTTGAACCTTTTTATTTTCTCACGTTTTTATTTTATATATTTATGATTTTTCTTTATTATTTATTTCATGTTAAAGGGTACTCGGGTCGAACGATTTAAGATCTTGAGATAATAGCATAATAGTTTCTTATACCTTAAGCCATCCAAAATCATGTTATTTTATTTTATTTTCCTCAATGTGAATATTTATGCATGCATGCAGTAACGATTCCCTTTTTAGTAGTCCTAGGAAGTGGGGTTATTACAGTTGGTATCAGAGCCCGTGTTTTGGGTTCTGTAGATTGACTTACTATGTAAGTCCACGTTGTTCCTTTTGGCCTATAACGGATTTTTCGGTGTCGCCAGGTATGTCCCTTATGAAAAATATCTAGGATAATATGCACCTGAGTATGTAGCATTTTATGATTGCATTTGATGTGTTTTACTAGTAAGGAAAGTAGCTAAAGGGTGGTTGCGAACAACTATTAGGAAATGGTTCGTGTTAGGGGAAGAGACAGTCATAGGGTTACCGGAAGGGGGCGCGTTCCCAAAGAACAGAATCCGACAGTTCAGGATCAAGATCCTCATGATGAGGATCCAAAAATTCAAGATGCACAAGTTTAGGACCCTCCAGTAGCAGAGGATTCCTTGCCGCCTAGGGACTTCTCAAGGTCAGGGTGGCAGCGAACCCAGACACGAAGTAGAGCCCAGTACACCGCCACGCCACCACAGACGCAGGCCACCCTAATCGTTCCATCAGAGTTTATCGATTGGGCAACCACTATTGGGGAAGCAGTTACATCAATTATATTGAGTAAAGTGAAAGACATGCTAGATGAACGGCTGACCCAGTTTTCCCAGTTCCAACAGGCATCACCACCACAAGATCAGATGCCGCAAGTCTAGACTCAGAACATGACCCAAAACCAAAGCATGTCAGTCCTTTCGGTAGAGGCCAAGCATTTACGAGATTTCAGGAAGTACAACCTCAACACCTTCAATGGGTAACTAAAGAACCCTACCAATGCAGAGTTATGGATATCCACCATTGAAATGATCTTTCGTTATATAAAATGCCCAGAAGATCAGAAAGTACAATGTGTCGTTTTCATGCTTACCGACAAAGCACAAATTTGGTGGCAATCGGTAGAAAGGTTGTTGAGTGTAGGAGGGGAACCAGTGACATGGGAGCAGTTCAAGGAGCGTTTTTATGCGAAGTACTTCTCTGCCAACTTGAGGTACAATAAGCAGAAGGAGTTCTTGGAGCTGAGGTAGGGACACAGATCGGTGGAGGAGTATGACCAGGATTTTAACACCCTGTCCTGTTTTGCCCCGGTGTTGGTTGCCACGGAAGCTATGAGGGTAGAAAGGTTCATTCAAGTCCTAAAGGACAGTATATGAGGTATTATGCGAGCCTTCAAACTAACCATTGATGCTAAGGCACTTCACTTGGCAGCTAAGATGGACCCACAGTCGGGAGACGAGCATTCACGGGCATTTGGGGCAAGACCTTCCTCAAGTCAAAAGAGACAGACAGATCAGAAGGCTTTCGAGCTTCACCTCCATCAGAAGATTCAAAGCTCAGATAGACCACTTCGACACTTTAAGCAGTAGGCTACCAAGGCAAGTATGGTAGAAGGAAATCGACCAGTGTGTAGCTCGTGTGGAAGACACCACTGAGGACGATGTTTGGCAGGCACTGGGGTTTGTTTTCATTGCAAGCAGGAGGGGCACTCGATAGATAGATGCCCTATTAGAAGCAAGTCCCGTTACGAGAACCATTTTGTAGGCCATGAACAGAGGAGTTCAGGTAGGCCTCAGCATCAACAAGGTCGTGTTTACTCAACCACCCGGCAGGAGGCCTAGAAAGCAGACACTGTTGTGACAGGTACGCAGTCTTGGGACACTTTGCGTTGGTATTGTTTGATTTTGGTTCATCCCATTCATTTATATCAACGTTATTTGTTAAGCATGCCATGTTAGAATTTGATGTAACTAGAAGGCTTACTTCTTTAATTATCTATAGTTAGTTTGTTAGTTTTGACTTTAACTATAGTTAGTTTGTTAGTTTTGAACAAACTTGTAATCTTTCTCTATAAATAAAGTATTTTCCCTCATTTTAAGGAGAGATTCATTGACTCAAAATATTAGATTTTGGGTTTCACACTAAAATTGGTATCAGAGCACTCCAAGATTTGGGAACCGATGGCGGGAAGGAGAGCCCATCAACCAATCGAAGGAGATGTACACGGGCAAGAACAAGAGGTGGAAGATACTCCCACCCTTTCTCCAAAAACCTCAACTCAACGCTTGCTATCCGTTGAGAACTCATTGGAGGAAATTCATGGCACCTTAACAAACCTTCAAGAAAACATGGAAACCCTTGCTAGAAGAGTTGAAATGCTTGCAACCGCACCTCAAAATCGAGAGAATATTCAACCAGTTGATCAAGAATGGGGAGGAAGAGGAAGAAGAGGCGGCGGACGGGCAAGAAATGGCCAAAACCAGTAAGAAATATTTCAAGAAAAACATCCAAGAATTCAAAGACAGCACCATGAAAATCTAAGAAAACAACCAATTGGCCAAGAAAGATATCAAGAAAACCAAGATTGGGATTCATCTAGTGAGTATGATCAAGAAGAGGATTTCTTTGTGTCAAGAAGAGGAATGGGCGAGAGACGTGAGAACAATGATTTCAAGATGAAAATTGACTTGCCAAGTTACAATGGGAAGCGAGACATTGAAGCATTTCTTGATTGGATCAAGAACACAGAAAATTTCTTCACATACATGAACACTCTCGAGGACAAGAAAGTGCATCACGTGGCACTAAAGTTAAAAGCTGGCACCTCGGCTTGGTGGGATCAACTTGAGATCAATCGGAGAAGAATTGGTAGAAGACCAATTCATTCGCGAGAGAAGATGAAAAGGTTAATGAAGGAATGCTTCCTACCTTCTAATTACGAATAAACCTTATATAGTCAATATCAAAATTGTAGACAAGGAGGACGACCGGTGGCTGATTACGTTGAAGAATTCCATCGACTAGGAGAAAGAAAAAACCTTATGAAGGGTGAGCAACATTTGATTGCAAGGTTTATTGGAGGTCTACGCATGGATATCAAAGAAAAGGTAAAACTACAATCTTTCCACTCTTTTACTGAAGCTATCTCTTTTGCTGAAACTGTGTAGGAGATGAACAAAATCCGAGTTAAGAATTCATCAAGAAGGTCCGCTTGGGAAGCCTCCACAAGCAAAAGGGTTAGTGCTGCAAGTAAAGCACCAAATCCTAGTGTTGCAAGTAAAGCACCAAATCCTCCAAATCCACCAGCCTTGACCAAAGACAAAGATAAAGAAAATCAATAAGGAAGTGAAGAGAAGAAGACCGAGACCACATTCAAGAAGAGAACTCAAAATCTCTATGATAGGCCTTCTTTGGGCAAATGCTTTCGATGTGGCCAAGTTGGTCATCTATCTAATGCATGCCTCCAACGAAAAACAGTAGCTTTACATAGAAGAGGAGGAAGAAATGATGGCTGAAAACAGTGAAGAAGAAGATGAGAAAGCCGAGTTCATTGAACCGGATGATGGTGATAAACTCTCTTATGTTCTCCAAAGAATGTTAATCACTCTTAAAGAAGATTTGAACCCCCAAAGGCATTGTCTTTTCAAAACAAGGTACACAATCAACAATAAGGTATGCAATGTCATCATAAACAGTGGAAGTAGCGAGAATTTTGTCTCCAAAAAGCTAGTGGCAGCTTTAAATCTCAAAGTGGAGACTCATCCAAACCCATACAAGATAACATGGGTAAAGAAAGGCGGCAAGGCACAAGTAAGTGAAATTTGCACCAAGCTACAAGGACTAAATAGTATGCAATGTATTTGAAATGGATGTATGTTACATATTATTAGAGAGACCATGGCAATATGATACTCGAACCTTATACAAGAGGAGAGAGAATACATACGAGTTTAATTGGATGGGCAAGAAAATGGTCTTACTTCCACTAAACAAGAAGAATGATAAAGGCGTAAAGGTGAAAAAGGAAGACAACAGCCACTTGTTTATAACAATTAGTGGAAAAACTTTGATAAAAAAAAGAGAAGAAGATATATTAGGACTTGTTGTTGATAAGTCTGAGGAAATATAAGAGAATAGAAACCCTCTGGTGATACAAGAATTGTTCGATGAATTCCCCCTCCTTAAAGAAGAACCCGAGGGGCTGCCCCCATTGAGAAATATTCAACACCATGTTGACCTAATCTCGGGAGCTACACTACCAAACTTACCTCACTATAGAATGAGTCCCAAGGAATACGAAATCCTTCACCAACACATCGAGAAGTTACTCAACAAAGGGCACATTCAACCAAGTTTAAGCCCATGTGTTGTCCCGACCCTACTAACTCCAAAGAAAGATGGAAGCTAGAGAATGTGTGTAGACAGTAAAGCCATTAATCAAATCACCGTGAAATACCGTTTTCCAATCCCTCGTATAAGTGATCTACTTGACCAACTTCGAGGAGCATTGATCTTTCCTAAGGTGGATTTAAAGAGTGGATACCACCAAATAAGAATATGACTGGGTAATGAATGGAAGACGGCTTTCAAGACCAATGAAGGATTGTTCGAATGGCTAGTCATGCCCTCCTTTTGGGCTATCAAATGTTCCAAGCACTTTCATGAGACTCATGAATCAAGTACTCCATCCTTTCCTTAACAAATTTATCGTAGTTTTCTTTGACGATATTTTGGTGTATAGTAGGAACATTAAGGAGCATCTACAGCACCTTTGAAGCCTTTTTCAAGCATTAACAACCGACAAGCTCTATATCAATCATAAGAAATGTCTTTTTCTAGTAAAGGAAATTACATTTCTTGGCTTCTTAATTGGTCACAATCAAATTAAAGTTGATCCAAAGAAGATTGAAGCTATTACCCAATGGCCAACTTCATGCTCGGTAAAAGACATTCAAGCCTTCCTTGGTTTGACTTCATTTTACAAAAAATTTATCAAGGATTTCAGCTTTATCGTATTACTAATTGTCTAAAGAAAGGTAGTTTCCATTGGGGAGAAAAACAACACAGTAGCTTTGAATGTATCAAAGGAAAGTTGAGTTCCAGCCCTGTTCTTAAGCTACCAGACTTCTATATACCATTTGAAGTAGTCGTGGATGCCTGTGGAGTGGGCATTGAAGGTGTATTATTCCCAAAAGGGCACCCTATTGAGTTCTTTAGTGAAAAACTCAGTAATTCAAGGCAGAACTGGAGTACTTATGAACAAGAATTGTATGCCCTTGTTAGAGCTTTGAAACTATGGGAGTACTATCTTCTTTCTAAAGAATTTCTCTTGTTGACGGATCATTTTTCATTGAAGTACCTACAATCTCAAAAGAATATCAGTCATATGCATGCATGGTGGATTTCCTTCATTCAAAGGTTTGATTTTGTGATCAAACACTAATCAGGCAAAGAGAATAAAGTAACTGATGCTCTAAGACGAAAGAATTCTCTCCTTACTATCTTAGCCATCGAAGTAACTGCTTTCTCTCATCTTCCATGCTTATATAAAGAAGATGTTGATTTTGCTGAGATATGGTATAATTGCACCCACTTTATAAAGACTAATGATTTTCATATAGTGGATGGTTTCTTATTCAAGGGAGAGCAATTGTGTATTCCACACACTTTCCTTCGAGAAGTTCTTCTAAAAGAAGCACACTCAGAAGGATTGGCTGGACATTTTGGTCAAAATAAAACTTTTGAACTAGTGACTGCTTGGTTTTATTGGCCACAAATTCAGAAGGACACAAATAACTTTGTTAAGAGATGTTCTATTGATCAAAAAGTAAAAGGCACAAGCACTAATGCGGGTCTATATTCACCATTACCTATTCCCACAACCATTTGGGAAGACTTATCAGCTGACTTTGTACTTGGTCTTCCAAAAACCCAACGGGGGTATGATGCAGTAATGGTGATAGTGGACCGTTTCAGTAAAATGACTCACTTTCTTGCTTGCAAAAAGACAAATGATGCAGTTTATATAGCCAATCTCTTCTTTAAAGAGATTTTTTAACTTCATGGAGTGCCCAAGTCCATTGTATCTGATAGAGATGTCAATTTCCTTAGCCATTTTTGGCGTACACTATGGAAGAAGTTTGATACAACATTGAAATTTAGCACTACCTCACACCCTCAAACTGATGAGCAGATAGAAGTTATCAACAGAACATTGGAAAATCTTATACGTTGTCTAAGTAACTCAAAACCGAAACAATGGGATTTGTCCCTTGCCTAAGCAGAGTTTGCCTTTAATAATATGAAGAATAGATCAACAGGAAGATGCCCTTTTGAAGTTGTATACACCAGAACTCCAAGACTAACTTTTGACCTTGCTAACTTGCCTTCTGTAGTAGATGTTAGCATTGAGGCTGAAAGTATGGCTGAAAGAATTCAAAAGTTTCATCAAGAAGTCCATGATCATTTGGAGAAAACTACCTTGTCTTACAAAGAAGCTAGAGACAAGCCTAGAAGAAAAGTTAATTTTGAGGTAGGAGACCTAGTAATGATCCATCTACGCAAAGTTCGATTTCCTACTGGTACGTACAACAAATTGAAAGATTGACAACTTTGACCATTTCAAGTATTAGAGAAATATGGCACCAATGCATACCGCATTAAATTACCAACAAATTTGCACATTAATCCAGTATTCAACATGGCTGACTTGAAGCCTTATTTTACTCTGGACAGTTTCCATTTAGCATCCTAATTGCCTCGTAGACGAGTCCAATCTTGAAGGGGTGGATTTGATATAACTAGAAAGCTTACCTCTTTAATTAGCTATAGTTAGTTTGTTAGTTTTGACTTTAACTATAGTTAATTTGTTAGTTTTGAACAAACTTGTAATCTTTCTCTATAAATAAAGCCTCTTCCCTCATTGATTCAAAATATTAGATTTTTTGTTTCACACGAGAATTAGAGCCCTTGCACTATGTGTTGTCGATATCTACTCCGCCTGGAGAAATTATGTTAGCAAAGGAGAAGATAAAAGCATGTCAGATTGAAGTAGCGAGTCATACACTGGATGTGACTTAAATAGTCTTGGACATGTTGGATTTTTATGTGATTTTGGGCATGGATTGGCTAGCTGCTCTCACAGCTTAGTATAGTGTAGACTGCTCCTTTAGTATAGACTGCTCTCACAAGGAGGTGATTTTTAACCCTCCCACAGGAGCCAGCTTTAAATTTAAAGGGGCAGGAACTGTGGTCATGCCCAAAGTGATTTGGGCCATGAAAGCCCAAAGGTTGCTTAACCAAGGGAGTATCTTGGCTAGTGTCATTGACATTAGAGAGCCTGAGGTCTCCTTGACTTTGGAGCCAGTGGTACGAACTACCCGGATGTCTTTCCAGAGGATCTCCCAGGTATGCTGCCGCATCGGGAGATAGACTTCGCTATCAAGATGGAGCCAGACACAACTCCTATCTCGAAAGTTCCGTGCAGAATGGCTCCAATAGAACTAAAGGAAGTGGGGTTGTTACACTCCAGATTGACCTAATCCCTAGTCAAACCGGGGATTTTTCGTCTCAATCAGGGCGAGTATCCACAAGGACCTGACCGCGTGGGAATTTTTGCCAACCATACTCCCCTCTCTCCATCCTCTCTTTTTATTAAGAATGATAGTTTTGAGGATCTAATATTAAAAAATAATAATAACAATAAGGGACCTCACAATATTTATAAAATAAGTCAGCTACTGTTATTTGTAAATTGATTTTAAGATAGAATCTCATATTATTTAATAGGTAATTTGAAATATTTCCTTCTTATTATGTTGTCTATTCCCATTGTTCCCTTCAAGTTCATTATCAAGTAGTGGTGCTTCAAGTTTTTGAGCACTTGAATTTTTATGGCTCATTTTTCTTTGATTTTAATTTGACCCTAAAAAAAAAATTTGTGATTGATTTTAGCTGTGATATAGATAGAAGGGATGGGGTTAATTCTCATGGTTATTTTTCTTTAGTGATCAATTAAGTTCATGTCCTAGGTTTCTATAGAGAGAGGGAGAAAGAGGGGAGAGAGAGAGGGAGAAAAAGGGGAGAGAGAAAGGAAGAGAGAAGTGAAGAAAATGATTATATATACATACACATATACTATTGAAGAAAATGGTTATATTACTACGTGAGTTGCACATGTTGTGTAAATTTTCAAAAGATAACTTACTTACAAAAGTTAATAATACAACCTTATTTTATGGATAAGAGAGTTTTATTTTCTAAAAAGTCATGAAAAACTAAGAGTTTTAAAAATTAAGTGAGGAGAAATAATAATTATTTTATATTAACTATTACTAATTAAGTTTAAAATACATTAAGAAAAGAATATATAAATTAAATATGTATAAAAGAAAATATAAACTAAAATATTTTGTGTTGTTCTTTTCTAAAAGAATTGTATTAATCACCCATTAGTAAAAAATAATCTATTTTCATTTTGGATGATTTGATTATTTTCTTAATTTCTAACTTTCATATTAAAAAATTAATAATACTTTCTAAAAAAAAAAATAGTGTGCACTTATCAAAAGAATATATTTGTTATTTTGATTTGAAGATTTAATTATCTTCTTAATTTTAAACTTTAATTTTAATCACAATGTTTTTTTAATTATGTGATAATTCTTTCTTAGTTCAATCTAAAAATCTTTTTATGTTGATTTAGATGATTTGATTATAAATATATTTTTTTAGATTCCATGGTAATCCATGATTTATCCTCTTTTAAAAAATAAGAATAAGAATAATGAGAATAATAACATAATAATATTAAATTTTGTGACTATCTTCCTTTAGTTTAAAAAAATTATTTCGATTTGGATGTTTTGATAGTTTTTTTAAAATTCAAATTTTAATTTAAACAAAATATTGAAAATTTATTATTCATAGATTTTGCAATGATTCTTCCTAATTTCAAACCAACAAAGTAGTGGTGTGATACATAGTCATTCCTAGACCTAAAAATATAGGAAAAAGTTTTTTTTTTAAAAAAAATAATAATAATAATAATAAATAATAAAAATAAGAGATACTTGAAAGAGCAAAATTATACACAAAGCTTACCTCTGAAAAAGGTTAAAAGAATAATTTTTTTTAAAATAAAACACAAAATGTTGGAATAATGAATCTTTTTTTTAAAAAAAATTAATTGATTGCAAAAAAAAAAAAAAAAATCTATGGAAAATTAAAGCAATAAATAATTGTAAATAGGAAAATTCTTATAAATAGAAAATTTTCAAAAATATTTACACTTTATAGCAAAAAGTTCAAAAAATGCTACACTTTTAGAACTTTTTGCATATTTTAAAATATTTTTTATATTTAAAAAGATCCCAATAAGTTAAGATTTGTGATTTTGGTTGAATTTTAAAAAATCTCATTTTTTTCTATCAATTTTAGATAAAATGAGAGAATGAGATTTTTTTTTAATGTGAATTAGAGATCAAATGAGAAATTTTTTTCTTAAAACTTCTTTCCGTGAGATTTTAACATGAGATGCTTTTAGATCTATACTCATTTAATGTGAAAGTCAAATTAAAAGTTTTTTTCCATAGTCCCATTAGATATTATAGATTTTAATTTGAACAAAAATATTGTTTTTTCTATCAAAATCCTAAAAACTTAAATCCCTTTTGATTTTCAATGATCTCTTTTTTATTATAATTTTATTTCAAAGTTTTATGAAAGAAGAAAAAAAAGGTACAAACGCACGTAAAAAAATAAAAATAAAATTATTATAATCTCTTACTAATTAATATGTATATACAAAATTAAAAAGTGATAAAACTACAAAAGTATAAAATCAATCAATCACATTCTTCTATGTCATTTTGTCGATCTCTAAATTTCTTGAACCCTGTTCTCTCTGTGCTCTTCAATACTTGAGGATTAATAGGCGAATCTGCATCTATAGAAAAAGAAAGCTATAAAAGCATATAAAAGCAAAACAATAAATCACTCTATATGATTTTTCAAAATTGAAAAATGAAAATAAAAAGTTGAAAAAGAGACATACATTAAAAAAGAGGGAGATGTGATATTTCTTCTGGCCTTGGAAGAGATATGAAGTAGAACCATTCAACTCTTGCATTGGAAAAGATGTTATTATTAACAAAATGGAAATTAAAAAAAAAAGTAAAAATCTTGAGAGAAGGAGTTAACAAAATTAAAATAAAATACCTGATGAAAAACGATGGTTCAATTTAGTTATTTATTGAAAGAAACTTAGATTTCAAATTAATAAAATATAATTTGAAATTACATCCATAAATCTAAGAAATAGTGAGAATTCTTGAATGATATATATATATATATATACCCACGTGAATGATAAATTTTGGATCTTAAATCAAATATTACGATCAAATATTAAAAATAACCAAACTTTATACCAATAAAATTCATGTGAATGATAATTTTTTTAATCCACGTGAATGATATAATTTTTGTTTTTAAATGATAAATTTTGGATATTAAATCAAATATTTGAATCAAATATTAGAAATAACCACATTGTAAACAATAAAATTCGTGGATATAAACTAGGGATAATCAAATTCTAAACCAATTAAATTTATGTGAAGTATAAACTATTTAATATGAATTTTTTTAATGATTTAAATGAGATGTTACATAATATAACTTTATAACCATCAACTAAAAGGGGTAAAAGGGGAAATCAAAGTTTATCTCCATAGCTCCTGTTAGATAGTATAGATATATAAATATATTGAAACATGTTGTCGCATCTATATATCTTATATCAATATTAGTAGAAAACTCAGGTATTTAAATTTTTAATTTGAAACATTATAAACTAAATCCATCTATTTTTTAAAATATTTGAAACCTTATAACTAAAGGCTTATATTAACCCAATTTGAAACATTATAAACTATATGCATTTATTTTTTAAAAAATTTTCGACCAAAGACTTTTCTTTATAATTATTAATTATTATCTATTATAAAGGGAATGTAAGCTATTTGACTTTTTAAATAGAAGAATTGCACAGTTCAAGCAACATTCAATAGCAATGTGCCATGTGGCAAAGTTAATTTTTAGAAAAACTTGAATTTTTTAATTTTTTTTTGTTTAGTGTGTAGAAAAAAATTGTTTTTTTTAGAAAAACATGAATTTCTTAATTTTATTTGTAGTGTGTAGACAAAAGAGGAGCATAATTATTTTTTAGGGACCCAAATGAAATTTGGCCCAAGATTCAAATTTGCTAAAAAAATAGCCTTCTGCTTATGTCAGCCACGTGTGAAAGTACCATCTTGTCTCTATACCGCATGTGAGGGCCTCCCGCTCAAACAAATTATTGTTTCTTTCTCTCGTTCCTTTAACTACAATTTTTTCCTTCGTTTGAATTCTTCCTCTAGCTTCTTTCTCATCAAATTTGTAATTTTTTCCTTGGAGTTTTTTTCCATCATTCGAATTCTTGCTCTCGTTTCTTGGTCTCACTCTTGTTTCTTCCTCTCGTTTTGATTCACGTTCCAACTTACATCCTTTGATTCGAGAAGAAAAAAAAAAGGCGACATAAATAGAAGAAATTGTCGAAAAAGAGAGTGGCTGAAGAAAAGAGGACGAGAAGGAAATCGTCGAAAAAATGAAAAAAAGGCGACATAAACAAAAATCTCCAAAAGGAAAAGGGAAATCATCGAAAAAAAAAGAGGGTAGCATAAACAGATGAAAGCGCTGAAAACGAAAAAAACAAAAGAACAAGAACAAGAACAAGAACAAGAAAGAATGCAGAAAAAGCAAAAAGAAAAAAAAGAGAGAAAAAAAAGAAAGAAAAAACATTTCAAAAGAGAGAAGGAAGAAGAAAGATTAAAGTAGTAATTTCACAGGGTGATGACATCAGTAGAAGGCCAAATTTCATTGATTTTGAAACTTGAGATTATTTTTCATATGGGCCCCGATAAAGGACCCTCAATATAATTATTTCACATTTATGGACATTTTCACCTTTTGCCTTGAAGAGCATTAGAAACTCATTACACAGTATATATATGTATTGTGCTTAATATATTTTTGGGAAAATTACCTTTTTAGCCTCCGAGTTTTGAAGAATATGTGTGTTTAGTCCTTGGGTTTTCAAAACATACATTTTTAGTCTCCAAGTTTTTTTTTAAAAAGAAAAAGCAGGTTTAAAAAGTCCATACATTAATTATTATTATTATTTTAAATTAAAAATTATTTTTTTTTTTTTACATATTATCTCTTCTTTCTAAAAAAATTTTTTAAACATATAATTATATAAAGTGGAAATAAAAAATAGTACAAGGAGCTTTTAAACTTATTCTTAAAACTTGGGGACTATTATGGACAATTTTGGATCGAATGGTATAATTTCCATTTAGAAGCGACAAGGTAAAGATGAAGTGTGATACGAGCCAAAAAGTGGAGACTGAGAACCAAAATGGGCCAAGGAAAAAAGGGTTTCCTTGAGTCAATATGCTTAGTCTTGGCCTTGCCAAATGCATAACAAGGCATGCATTATGCATGCCCTTGCTCAAGAAAGCATTTTGGGCCTGAGATATGGCCTAAACAAGATACTTGGTGTCACACCCCCTCCTGAACTCACCTCTCGAATCTAAAAGGAGGCGTGAGGACGATATACACTACTTTTTTGTGATACCTACTGCCCATCTGAACCTATTCCACTTATTAACTTATTTTATTACAAATAGTATAACGTTTAAAATGTTTACAACAACAAACTTAAATTCTGGAAGTGTCCCTATGTTGTGGCAAACCTTGACTTTAGCAGCACCCTAGAACTCCTCGCTTTCGCTACCTGGGGGAGGGGAGGGGGATAAAATATTGGAAAACGTGAGATAGAAAGCCTAGTGAGTGACAAAAAATAGTTTCTTTTGAAAATCATTTGAGAAAGACACATGCAATGCATCCAATCATATAACCACAACAAAGTTTGCATGTACTCAGTCTGGTAACTGAGTTTATCTTGGCATGATCGCATGTGTTAAATAACACTTTTCTACAAACCGAGGAAATCCTTCCCAATCACCCAAATTATCCCACCGAATTTGCACATGTCGACAATATCCCGTTAATCATACTCGGGTACGCTGACAATCCCAACTACTTATACTGATAATTCCAGCCAAACGCCCACGAGGTATGCTCACAATTATCCCCGGGTGACGTTCCAGTTCCTGTCATATTCACAGCATACATGCATCCAATCTTGCACACAATCAAGCAGTAAAACGTATTTTCCGATTATGCCATAAGTTTGAAAATTAAAACCTACAACCAACCCTGTATATATATATATATATAGACGCACATATATATACATTCATATCATATATCACAAACATAATAAGTAAAGGAAAACCACTCATAGTCCTCATGTTTATCTTTCAAGAATTTTACTAGCACAACTTCTGGCCCGGGTTTCCTCGAATTTCTCATCTTTCCATGAAATCCCAAATTAGTCAAAAAATTCCCACAAAAGTTCTATTTCAATCCAAAAACATCTTAAGAATAAAATAATCAGCTTACCCCCTTTAAAAATACCAAAACAAGCCTAATTTTCCAACAAAACAACTTTTGGAGGTTATTTCATGGGTTGATGAGCGCTAGAGGCTGCTAGATGGTGTTAACGCGCACAACTGGGTGTCAGGCGCCGCACAGAGTGGGCAGGGATGAAGTACTAGGCGACGAGCTGGGTTGGGCGTGCGCCTGGGCGATCGCACACGTAAAGCTAGTGGTGGGACTCACGCAAGCGTGCGTGGGGTGTCCGCGCCCCTTGCGTTAGGAATTCGTGCATGCGTAGCATGGAATGTCTGCACACTAGCGATGACGCACGGGTAGGGCTGCTGGGCACGCGTGCACAAGCACTGGTGTCAGACGATGACGCTGCGCTGTGCTATGCATCCGACTGGGCCTTCAACCTTCCAACGTTGATTTCTCTTTCCTCACAACTCCAATTCAAATGGCAGCCTAAAACCCCTCACGTAATTCCCTTATGGACACTTGCACACTAGAATCACTCAATAGACACGAGTGAATTGTGAGAATTAAACCCTCAAGCTGCCCTATTTATAGGCGTCCAAAAGTATCCTCTGTTCGAAACCTCCAGCTCCATTGCATGTCTAGATGCCTTCCTCTTGTGTTGCCAACGCATCTCCCTTGCCACCTCTACCTCGAAGTGGTTTCATCTCCCTTAGCCAATGCAAAGCCCGAACTTTGCATGTGCTCTCATGCTTCCACCTAGCTTTGGCTCAGTCATAATTGTCCCTTGCTTAGCCACTTGTCCCGATGAGTTGCCAACTTATCCTTGCTCTTCAAGACACAACTTATCAATGCATAACTCAACCAAACGACTGCATGCTCTCTAAGATCGCATGGTCTCTTCCAATGCTTGACTCTTCCTTGGCCCTTACTAACCTCAAGTTCATCGCATATTCTCCCTTGACCGCACACTCCTTCCCCACGCACGACTCTCCCTTGGGGCATGCCCTCCTCGGCCAATGCATACCTTCATACATTCAACATCCATACTTAGGCCATCGCATGGTATCTTCATCGCATACACATAAACAACGCATGCACACCTCCTCGCCTAGGCCAACCTTGTCATATGCGTCCATGAGGCCCTCCCTAACCTCACAATGACTTAGCCATCGCATGGCCAACGCATAGGAATTTTCTTGCCCTCTTCATGTGATCAACTAACCTCTAATTACCTTGGCCAACTCCTTGTTTTACTCTCGACCACCCACACCATGCGTCCACCATGGTCTTGCCAAGCACAACACCCCTTGCTTGGTGTCTTGATCGCAAGCTTCACACCAACGCATGGTGTTCCCTAAGCTTCCACACTTAATAAGGTAACTTAAACTCAACTACCTTGGCTCATTAACAATCTTTGCCGCAAACCCTTAACCCTTCAACGCCTATATCAACGTATGGCAAGAATCGGCCTCACCTACTTCACACTTAACCTCAAAAGGTCCTTGGTGGTCGCATACCTCATGCGTCCTCTACCTCAATATCCTCCTTCCACCATTAACCTACAACTAAACTCCTCCAATGACAATGTCATCGCCTAACCTTGCGATGGCAAAGCCATTGCTTTCTAAACCTCATCCCAACGTATGGAACCAACACATGCTTCCTACACTTAAGCCAATTTTCCTCCACCAAGTGCTTCCTAACATACTACCTGAGAGCCCTATTTTAACATTTAGAACTTTCTTCTTCCCTTTTCTCAAACTTTTCCCTACAATATAACCTTAACTTATACCCAAACTTGTTTAACATACTAATTACTCACTTAAGTAGGGAAAATAGGATTCGGGTTTCACACTTGGCCTTGACCAAGATCGAGGCCGACCCTAGCCAAACATAAAATCGGGTTTGCCTCTTTACTTGGTAAGTCATCTAATTATCCTAAGGCAACTCTGAAATCATAGGGAACAACCTAAGAGAACTTTCTCTATAAATACATATGAGGTAACTTGAGTCCTACTCTCAAACTCTCTGGAGGGCAGGTTTTCCCTTTTGCAGACCATGTTCTTCTTCCTTTCAAAAAAATTCATTGTTGGTATCACGTGAAGATCAGATGAATTCTCCCCTGTCCAAAATTTGGCATCAACAGTTAGCGTCCTCTATGGGGAAAAAGTGTTCTACTAACAATCTGTACCCCGCCCTGAATCTCGTGAGTCTTGTAGTTTGTAATTGTAATGTACAAACAATTTTATTTATTTAATATAATATGAGATGTTTTATTTGACTTTTAGTAGCATTAACCCATAAATCAATAAACTAACATCCAAGGTTATTTTCTGTAGCTTAAACATGTACGTAGAGACATACAAGTAGATCATGTTTAACTGATAAACTAAATGGTATCATATTGATATTGAAAAGTAATAAGAATTGGAGGTGTTAAGCTTTTTATCATCCTGGCGGCGAGCTATTTTTCCGCAGGACCTCCCCTACAGTATCGTCACCGCAGTAGAGTTTAACCACCAAGTTGTAATGTATGGATAAGGTTGGGTACCTTATCCTAATGACATTATGAATACGGCCCGCTTTTTAGATGTTACAATTGTTGTGAAGTGCTACAAATGATCTGATCCCAATCATTCATGTGAAGACATGTGGGCGGGGGTATTTGATACAAAGGGGTTTGTATAAGATCAGACTACGAAATGATTAATCTCATTATATAACACCATTGATAATAGAGAGTACATTTTACCAAGATGACCATAGGTGACATGACCTGAATCATGAGTGAATTGTGAACTCTTGCCTATGAAAGTGGTCCTTTGGTTTGTATAGGTGAGAATGGCCAGATCGCCGACTCAATAAGCCTACCATTTTGGGGATTCGTTTGATTGGGGAGCTGGAAACACAACTACACAAGATGGAATTCACTCCTTCCCTAATATTGGGGTAAGTAGATAAATTGCTCCCTTAAGGGCTGATTTTAAGGTTTAAACAATGTGACACCACAACCTCTCTTGGCCCAAGAGGGGATTGGTCATAGTTGGACTATGACTTATTGTTCATTAGAGGGATCAATGGTATTTAAGGAGTTAGATGTAACTTTTGGGGCAAAACGGTAATTTTGGCCCAACTGTACTTACGAGCAATTTATGAAGGGTCATCACACCATTGACTGGTTATATCCAATGAACACAAAAATATATCTGTAGTGCGAAGAGTACAGCTATCGGTCTTTAATGGAGTGACCAACAGTTAATGGATCTTGAATAATTTAATTAAATAAGTTTAATTAATTATTCACATATCATTGGAGTTTCAATTTAAAGGTCTACAGGGCCCCTTCTATAGCTCAACAGGGATCATTAAGAATCAATTTTGGATTAATTTGAGTTGTTCAAATTAATTGAGGGAATTAATTATATGTGATATAATTAATTTAAATGAATTATATGTGATATAATTAATTTAAATTAATTATATACGATATAATTAATATAATGTATTTGATACATTATAATATAAAGTTTATTTTGAGAGGAATTAAATATTTGGATATGATTCAAATATTAATTATATGAATGAGATTCATATGATTAAATTTAGTAGAAATGTGATTTATATTAAATACCATACATTATTGGGAGAAATAAAAACCATACGTTATATTATTTTGATATAACATAAAATTGTATAATAAGTTAGTTATTATATTTGTATTAAAATTAATTTTTTTTATTTTAATTTAAATTCAAAATAAATGGAGGGAGTTATTAAAACTAACTTCCCTCCCCTTTTTCTCTCAATTTTTTAAAAGTGTGTTGGTGGTTACGAAGATGAGATCTTCTTCTTCTTCATCTTTGCAGAGAAGGTTAGTGTGTGTTCTTACAGATCTCCATGCAAAAGAAAAACTCCTCTCCAAAAGCTTTTCCCCTCTTCCCAAAATATCACAGAGCCCACACTTCTTATGATTCCCAGCCCCTACAAAGAATATGGAGGTCTCTCTTGTGGGGGTGCGCTTCTTGAATTATTGTAAGTTTTTAGAAGATTGGTTGTTCATGATCGAAGAGGAGGAAATTCGTGAAGTCATCGGTTCTTCCAGGGTAAGCCTTTCTTGAAACCTTAATTCTATTTCTCCTTCTTCCTTGCATTCTGTATATTTTTTTTTTTTTTTTTTTTTTTGTGTTTAGCATGATCTTTGGTTCTGTAAATTTTGTTATGTGTAAAATTAAAAATTGAGAATGGTCCCCGCTTCCATATGAAACTTCACCATTCTTTTACAATCTACTTACCTTACAAAGCATGGGTAATAGGGATGGGAATAAAATTTAGACAAAGATAACTGAAACCAAGGTCGAGCTCGAGGGCCAAGTTGAAACGAAGAGCAAAGGTCGAGGCTACCAAGGTCAAGGCCAAGGTGACCAAGTTGAAGCGAAGAGCAAAGTTCAAGGCTACCAAGACCAAGGCCAAGGAGACCAAATTGAAGCAAAAAGTAAAGGGCGAGGGAACTAATGCTAAGGCCAAGAAGACCAAGTTAGAGTGAAGATCAAAGGTCGAGGCTACCAAGGCCGAGGCCGAGGAGACCAAGTTGAAGCAAAGAGACAAGGCCAAGGATTAGGCTCAAAATTTGGAAACTGGGGATGAGTCGAATCCTAGGGCATTAACCTTTCCGGGAAGCCAATCCCTTTACATAGCCATAATAGGCTATTGTTTTGAAGTAGTTGCAATTAAATCGGCTGGTCTATAATCAGTTACTAGAGAATAGGCCGTAAGGGTACGAATTTACTAACTATTCAATCAACCAGTGTCCTGTTTGCAACCGAATGCATATCAGTTGTGATTGAATCAGTAAACGCAACAATATCCCTTCTTCTTAAAATAAGCACTGCTAGTATAGTCTTTTTACAGTGGAACGTGAATTTGTGATCAAAATTTCATAGAATGCTAACCGAGACCGACCCTAAGTGTATCAAGGTAAAATATTTTCACCATCCATATGCATCAAAGTACTCCATATGCACTGTAGAAAGTAGGCCAGGTCAAGTCCAACCCTAATCTAATCACATTAGGGTTAGAGATCTCTACCAATCTCCTCATAACATCTAGGATGTTGTGAGAACCCTAAATATTCGAGGCCAAAGCTCAAACTTATTGATGGCAAGTTGAGTTGTTCAAGATCTAGCGATAGTACAAGGTTGAGGTTGAGACCGAGGCTGAGGTCGTGAAGCACCACCAGAGACCAAAAATAAATTAGAACCTCGAAAGATGAAGGGACAACCGAAGACAAACATGTGAAGCTTGATCAAAAAAAGCCACCACCCAAGGTTGACTAGCTTGGACCAAAGTCGAGGCCGACCTTCCAAGGCCAAGGTTGAGCCGACCAACCAAGCTTCAGACCAACTTCATCTTAGGGAGAATTTATACTTGCAATATTAGTGGATGCATGTCTAATAAATCAAGATAACATTCATTTTGGCATAAATAGTTATTACGAAGAATTACCTTTTTAGCACTTGAGGTTTCAAGAAAAGAATATTTGGCTCTTGATGTATCAAATTGATCATTTTAACTCTTAAATTTTCAAAATTAGTTTAAAAGAAGTCTCTATACTAATATAACCACTAAATTAAACATAAAAATTGACAAGATAGTTGAAATGACAAGATGATTGGGAAAAATATATATTTAATCTTCTCTTTCTCATCTCTTCTTCCTCGGCCCTTGCTCATATTCTTTCTCCTTTCTTTCCGTCCTCTCTTTTAATTAATAATAATATTATTGAGGATCTAATATTGAAAAAAAAATGTGGGACCTAAGTGAGCTACTACTATTTGTCCATTGATTTTAAGATAGAACCTTATATTATTAATAGGTAACCTGAAATATTTCCTTACTGCTATGTTGTCTAGCCCCATTATTGGCTCTAACTTCATCATCAAGTAGTGGCGCTTCAAGTTCTTGAGCATTTGAGTTTTTCTTGAATTCATTTCCTTGATTTCAATTTGACACTCCAATTTTTTCATTATCTTTTTTATATGGGTGCCTTTAATTTTATGATTGAAGTTGTGATATGGATAGAATGGAAGGAGTTAATTCTCATTGATTTGGTTACTTTTCTTTTGTGATCAATTAATTTCATGTCTCGAGGTTTTCATAGAAGGGAGAAAGTGGAGAGAGAGTTCTCAAAAAAAAAAAAAAAAAAAAAAGGAGAGAGAAAGGGGAGAGAAGTGAAGAAGACGACTATATATACACATACCTATCTATACTATCTAAAAGTAACTATGGGGGAGAAATATTTGATTTTCCCTTTTCCCCCTTTTAGTTGATGATCATTAGGATATCTTATGTAATTTCACATTTAAATCATTAAAAAAATCTCATTTTATCTCTAATATCTACTTCATGTTAAATAAAGGAGAAAAAAATTAAAATTCACATTTTATTCTCTAATCTCTAGTTCATAAAAAATATTTTTTTTAAAAAAAAAATCATATTTTTCTTTAATAATCTCTACTTCTCTATGAATAAAGAAAAATATATTAAAAAAAAAAAATTTTATCCTCTAATCTCTTATTCACAATTTTTTATCTCTAATATCTGCTCCAAGTTAAATAAAGGTAAAAAAAAGTTTTAAAAAATCACATTTTATCCTATAATCTCTTATTTACGATTTTTTTAAAATCACATTTTATCTCTAATAATCTCTATTTCACATTAAATAAAGGATTTATAAATAAATAAAATAAAATTATGATTTGAGATCTAAATTTTTTTTTCCTAAAAATAGGCAATTTCAACTTGTGATCATTTTCCATCACGTATTTCCTCTCCCTTTTCTTTTTTTCTTTTTTTTTTAAAAAATTTTTATTAATCGACCCTTTCTGAATTTTTTGCTTTCTTCTTTTTTTGGAAGAAATTTTGTTGTAGTTAATATTTTTTTAAAAAATTTCATTAGCAACATGTTTTTCAATATTTCTTTTCCTTATTAAAAGGTTCAATTTTGTTTCAAGGATCTTTTCTATCTTCTATAGGAAGATGTCACCTCTCTCTCCTTTATGTCTTCTTTTTCAATTTTTTTTCACTTTTCAATTTTGTAAAATCATATCGAGTGATATACACTACAAGAATTTTTACCTGTTCAGATGTTTTTTTTTTCAAAGCATCAGTTTTCGTCGGCATAGACTGGTTTCACCTAACATAATTTTAATTTGTCGGCCAAAATAAAGAAACACCTACATTCTTTTTTTTTTGCATATCTATATCGACACAACTAGACACTTATTCTGACGCACAATTTATCGACCAAAGTTCTAAAAAAACTATTTTCTTTTTCCCTCCACCTTTCTTTTCCCCTCATTTTCCTTTCTCACTCCACTTTCCCTCCACTTTCCTCCCACTCTTTCCCCACCTTCGCCCCATGTTTTTCCTTCCACCTCCCCCATTCACTTTTTTGCTTTGCAAGCTTGGAGGTTTGCCAGCCGCATGCACTACAAGAATTTTGATTATTCCCAATGAAACTTTTCCTGATGCACAAAAAAACGTCAGCGCATCTCACTTCCCCCGATGGTGAAATGGCAGCATCGGGAGAAACCCCAATCTTGGGTTGTTTACTAGCGTTAGGATAACAAATCTATCCCAGGTCTATAAACCAACCTTCGAGCTTATTCAGCTATCCCGATGGTCCTAGAATCATCGGGCGATGTTTATGTTTTCTCGATGAGAGTTCCTTTGCCCGATGGTTCCAAACCATCGGGAGGTAGTGAAATAGAAAATTGAAAAAATTTATGGGAAATTATCAAATTCTCCCAACGGTGCTCTAGCGACTATCAGGAGTAGTTTAATTTTTTTTAAAATAATTATGAGAAATTGTCAAGTTTTGACCGACAGTATGCAAGTTATGCCGACGACGGTGTAAGAAGACCGTCAGGATTTGGTGGAGTTAGCCCGATGGTATGCGGGCGACCGTTGGCCAATGGGTATGAAATTAAAAAGTAGGTAGGAAGTTGTGAAGTTATGCTGACGATGGTGTCAGAACACCATCGGAATAATGTTGTGTTAGCCCGATGGGACGTCTGTGACCATTAAGAGTCCATAATTTTGCCGACGATGTTCGATGTACCGCTGAGATATTGGCATTTATCCCGACAATTTACCAGACGATCGTTGGGAGAAGTTCGTTAAAAACCTTCGCCCACAGTATTTTCTTTTCCTTCTTCCTCCATTTTCTTTCTCTCCTTTGTTTTTTCGATCTCCGAAACCCACAAGCATCGATTTCTTTTCCTTCTGTTTGTCGTTCGGTGGCCTTTCACTACCCATCCAGTCGTCGTCCGCTGCCATCCGCTTGTCGTCCGATTTTGGTAACATATTTTTTCCTTTTTTTTCCTTTTTTTTGATAACATATGTACAATTAAACTTGTAGCATTCATCTTCAGATATTCTCTATTGGTAAAAAATTTTTTTTTCCATTTTTTCCCTTGTTTTTGTTATTGTTATGATTTCTATAATTCTTAACATATTCTATACTAATCAATAGAAGAAATAAGTTGAAATAAATTACAAATAATTGAGATTCTTGATTTCCACTCATTATTATTGTTGTTGTTATTATTAGTTTGGGTTTTTTTTTTCTTTTTTAATAATAAAATTATTACTATTGTTATTTTATTTAACCCCAAAATTTTGGAGTATAAATCAATATTTGCCCAAAATATTGAATAAACATGTCATTATAAGAAATGATTTTTTACCGTATCTATGCTTCTTAGATGACTCATATATTTGTTTTGAAATTTTGATTTCTAGATTTACTGCAAAATCCTAATGTTTATGACTTCAAGCTCAATATGTTAAAATGTTTCAAACACATTTTGATATGAATTAGTCTAGAAACTATAATCTAGTTGTTGGCACACAATCAACCCTCCATTAAAGGGTTTACTATACCAAAACTAAAATTTCCTTTGATGGGATTGAAAGACATAAAATAAGAAGCTTTTAGGTTTCATACACTTTTTTTTTTTATTATATTACTAAAACTACAGCTTCTTGTCTAAATCATACAGGTTCAACTTATCGCATATATTATTAAGAATGGATAAAGAGTGGATTAAGATTAGGAACAAGTTATCAACTGAGTATGCAAAAGGAGTATATTGATTACTTGAAGTTGCAAAACTTCATGTTAATAACTCGGGAAAAACAAGATATCCATGCAAAAAATGCATGAATGCAAGGTGGGAGCCAATAGATGAAGTTGAACAACATTTATTCATTAATGGAATTTCTCCATTGTATCATCAATGGGAATATCATGGACACCCAGTCGACTTGTCTAGGGGATACGAGAGTCACACATCTTAATTGAAACATGATGATGGATTAAATACAATAGAGATGAATGTTATAGATGAAGAAAATGAAATTTTGAATATTATAAATGATCTACAGTGTCCAATTGCCAATGTAAATGAAGAAGAAAATGAGGATGAGATGCACACCAATGCCCAAGAAAGAGATAACAATTTAAGCTTATTTGAAGACTTAATAAATGAAGCATGCAATCAGTTGTACCCTGGTTGTACAAATTTCTCTTCATTGTTGTTCTTAGTGAATTAAATAACTAGTAGTACAAGTAGTAAGTAGAGGATCAAACCATAGAGAGCCAAATATGGATGCCTCAAAAGTTGGAACTTGTAGGAAGTAACCAGGGGGGAGGTTTGTGAAAATTGTTAAAATAAATTGTGAAACCGAAAATTGTGCAATGTAAACAATTGAAAAAAATTATTTATCGAACAAATACTTAGCTTGAATAATTATTTAATTCATTCCTCATTATTCTATCATAGACTACTCGGAAGATACATGAGATTATTTGAATTAAAAACTTAGTTTACTCAATCAGAATCCTAAATGGTAGTCCATAAAATCAAGTTGATTAAGAGAAAAGTAAGAATCCTTAACCAATCAATTAATCCACAGGCATTAAGATTCAAGGCAAAACTAAGACAATTAATCAGTTTCCATCGTCTAACTAATTAATTGATCAAAATTTATCTAAGTTAGATAGTAAATGCTTGCTAATTGGAATCCTAAATTAACACAACAAACTTACTTAACTCGTGCTTTTAGGTGACGACTACCTAATGATTAAAAATTAGGGTCAATCAAAACAATCAATTTAACATGCATAGCTAATTTGTCAGATTATCCCATACATGAAAATTGAAGAATATGCTCAAGATAAATTTCATAATAAAACTCACTAAATTACAAAACCAGTCTCAGGAATTAAATTGGAATGGAATTAAACTAACAAACCCAAGCTAAGTTCTTATCCTTTAGCCACTAAACATACTCGAACTCAATATAATTGGCAAGGGGAAGAATTCTTTTCAGAGTTTTGGTATAAAAGTGGGCTAAAACTAGGTTGAGACAAAGTGGCGGCGTTCAAAATTGGGTTGATCCGATCCTCTCGGTTGGACCAAAATTCTCCTTTTATAAAACTGTCGTAGCATCGCAACGGTAGGGAGAGCATTGCAATGATGTGGCGCATAATGGCCGAGCGTCAGGCAGGTGTTGCAGCGCTGGCTTGACGCTTTGTTGCATGCACGCTAGGGTTATGTGTCAGTCAAACTTCGTAGCGTTGCAATGCTCTGATGCTTCTGTCTTTCAGTGTCAAGGTTCAATCGTCAGGGTGCATTGCAATGGTGCCGTCATGAAATCTCCGGAGCATTCAACGCTCGAGGCAACATTGCAACGCTGCCCTGCGTCCAAGCATTATGTCCAATAGCATCAAGCTAGCATTGGACTTAAGCTTAATCAGAGTGTTACGATGCTTGGCAGTGCAACAATCTTCTTAATTCGTCATTTGATCGATTTAGCTCCTAACTTTGCCATTTTATCACCTTTTAGATTCGAATGCTTAATTCGACTGCTTGTACACTCGAGTCCTACAAAATAATCAATTAAACCAAATTAAGTAGTTAAACAACCCTGAGTTAAGTGGAAGAAGATAGCACATTTCAAGTGCTATCAAACATTCCTAAAGATAGGAATAATCTTATGCTCAACATAACCATGCATTATAGAGATATAAGCATGTGGCTGACCATCGAGAGGTGTGCGATGCGTTAGTGTGGCGAGCTGGGATTACCCTTGCGATCAACTTAACGACTTGGTGAAATTTATCCCTAAACCCTACTCCTCCATGCATCTCATTACGCGTTAATAGTTTCCGCATCTCTATCAATTCTCATAGTCAAACTTCAATTGCTCAGTCTGTTTAGCTAGGAATAGGAGTAGCGCATCATAATTAACTTCTTTCTTCTTCTTTTTTTTATTCACCGCCTCAAACGCATTACTTTACAATCATTCTTTAGTTGCAAGTCCCTGTGTTTGACCTCAGATTATCTCGAGAAACTTGCGTTCTCGTTATACTTAGCGAGAGAGCAAGAAAACTTGTGGCAGGAATGCATAGTCATCGCATAGACGATTAATGCATATAGCATATTCTTTAGATTATCGTGTGATCATTGCATGTACCATTACTGCATATTCTTCTTACCAACACATGATTAGTGCATGACCTCGACTCATATTAAATCATCAAAATAATAAGAATCATATTTCCTCCCCATCAACTATCCTTTGTCTTTTTATTTTTAGCATGTTTCTTGTCTTAATAAAAAATCCCCGTTTTATAGCTTTCATAGTTAATCTTGGTTAAGGAAAAGATTAATAATATTTCCTTGTGGATCGACCTATTACTTCCACTTTAACTACGAGTTAGTTAGATTGTTGTTCGAACATTACAAATATTGTTTGTTTCGGGTTAGGTAGAACTAACGACACCTAGTTAGCTCTGAGCAAGGTGGAAACTTCTCCCCATACAAAGTAACCTATGGATTGATCTCTTACTTCCACTTTAACTACGAGTTAGTTAGGTTGTTGTTCAAACTTTACAAATATTGCTTGTTTCTATTTAGGTAGAACTAACGACACCTACTTATCTCCGTGCAAGGTGGAAACTTCTCCCCATACAAAGCAATTTTTATCGATAGAAAGGTACTTTTGCCAATGTACAACATTCGTCGAGAGAAAGTATATCACCCCGCCCAATTCCATTTTTTGCATCTCATATAGTTGTCAAATCTGACTTTTCTATTTCACTTAATGAATCACGAGTTTTTCAAAGCATTACTATTCCTGAGTGCAGGTTCGGCGGATATGTTTTCATATTGGGTTTCGGACCTTATTCACTCGTTTTATAAGAGCTCCCTCAATCTTCTACTCACCATGTCCCATGTAGTAAGTGCTTTTTCTTTTTGGGCATTAGTACCCCAAACCATTCTCGAAGTGGACCTAACCGCCGTCCAACATCCCAACAAAGCATGTCACACCCCCTCCCGAGCTCACCACTACGACCCTAAAAGGAATGTGAGGACTACAGATATTAGGAACTTCTACTGTCTAGGATTTTTTTTCTTTTCCTAACATTTCAAATTTGGCCTCTGGTTTCTGTACATGCACTTCTAAAGCATGACCTGATTGTAAGCAAAAGAAATAGAAAGGCTTATAGGTATCGGCATCTTCTTCAAACAGATTTTTCGTGTCATCCTCGTCGCTACTATCTTCGTTAGTCATTAGCATACAATCATTTGTAGGTTGACTACTTTCCCCTATAATATGAAGTTTTCTTAGTTGTAGTCCAAACTCCTCGTCTAACCGAAAACCATCATTTTAGTGACGTGGAGGTATATACTTCCTCTCTGATCGTATATGCTTTCCTTTTTCCCCAGTATAAGGACAATGTTTCTGCACGTGGCTCCTCTCCCTGCATCCAAAACAAGTCCTAGTCGGAGTTCAACAGGGTCCAAAATGTTTTCCCTTGCACTTTCGACATTCTGGCACGACTGTCTGTCTAATCCATTCCCATTCTTTGGGTGCCATGTATGGAATAGAAGACCAATAGTATTGCCGTTTTTCTTCCGACATGGTTGCTCTATAGCTTCCTGCTTTTTTTCTCCTAAAAAAATGTAATTAATTTAGAGAATTCATGAGTTTCCAACCCTTCATTTCCCGATTCCAAGGTAATTTTTGCTGTTTTCATAACTCTAGGTACGCCTATTTCTCTTAGGTTTTACATAAACATTTGCTCTGATATTAACATGTCACACTCCCTCCCGAGCTCACCACTCCGACCCGAAAGGGAATGTGAAGACTACATTAACATTTATCAATTAAAAGGTTACATGCTACCATGTGTCTAAACCCTCCTAATACAACTGTCGAGACGGGATGATTTTTGCAATCACTCCATCGATTGGTTCTAAGCACAATCCATTGTCCTCCTTCTGATACTTGGAGGGGGGGGGGGGGATTTAGAAAAACATTTGGAAAACATGAGTGAGAGTGCTCAGTGAGTGGTAAGTTCAAACTAAAATATTATTTTCTTTCAAAACATTTTTGGGAAAGCAATATCACCATATATGCAACCTTCAAATATATAAATTCAATCTAATAAATGAGACAAAGTTGGCATGATCACATAATCCTCCAATTATATAGCAAATCAGCACGAACCGATTTGAGGAAACAATTTCCAATACCCCAAACAACCTGTTCAACGTGCACATGTCGACAACTCCTGCTAGACATACTCGGCACATGGATAATCCCAGCCAGATATACTAATAATTCGAGTCAAACGTGCATGAAGTATGCTAACAATATCCCAGGTACAATTTCCAGTTTCCAGTCAAATCAATAGGAACAGACATCCAAACCAAGACCTCATAGAGAAAACAGTCATCCAAACAAAAGAATATTAATTATAATCCAAGAAAACATATTTTCAGATCATGCCAAGTTTACCAAACTGGTATAAATACATAATACATCCAAACATTCAAAAATATAAACTACTCACCATCAATTTGCTTTCCTTTCAAACTCCCCGTTCCACGGATTTTTGATAAATCCTGAAATTTAATTAATACTCTCCTAATTATTCTCCACATAATCACGAACCAATCAATTGTGCTTAAATTTTTCCAAAGTCCTAATTTGATTTATTGCTTTTCAATTTGATCCATTAGTTATTTTAGAGTTAATTTGAAGATCTCCAACATTGATATTAAATGAAAATTAATTCCCATCATTTTCGAATTTACCTGTAGTTAAATTCTCTTGATTATTAAAATTATTTTCCAAATTAATTCAATTTAGCTCAAAGTATTTTAATTAGAACTAAAATTAAGCTTAATGGGACTTAATTTTTCCCAAACTCTAATACCATTCAATTTTAGAGTTTTACTTTACACTTTCATACTCAAATTATCTTAAAATCAACTAATTCAATTCTAAGATTAAAATATTTTATTGATATTCATTAGAACTTAAATCAAAGTTGAGAACACCTTAGTTAATATTAATTTTGTCCAATTTTGCATAATTTTTCTATTAACCCTAATTAGGGTTTATTTAAACTAACCCCTTAATCAACTTCAAATTTTACTTAGGATCCCAATTTCTTCTAATTGCATAGTTAAAGCATCCTATTAATACCAATTGGACTCCTAATTATGTTTAGAATTAACTTATTTTTAATTTTTCAGCTTTTAATAATGGACAAAAGATGACAGACAGAAGTCAAACCTAATAAGTCAACTTCAACCCATAGCCCAAAATTTCTAGGTTTTCGGCCAGCCCCTCCGACGAGCCTTCGGCAACCAAATTCTCTTAATTTAGCCATACCCACTTTAATTAACCAATACAAGTTCCTTACCCATCATCTAAACTATCTTACCTTAAAGTTTAGATGTCTGATATGCCCCAAAACGCCTAAAATTGACCAAACTTCCCACAGGTACCTATTTTTTTGGCGAGAAATTTTAAATTTTAATTTCTTCAATTCCAGCTTAAAATAATCAAATTAAAAACCACAGAACTCCCAAGGAACCCTATGAGTATCTTACCTTTGAATTTGGAGCCTCAAATCACTATTCAAGTCCATGAATTTACTCAAAAGTTGCACAACACCTTGAATTTCGCGTGATCTCCGACCAACAGCGTGTTCCTCTGTTTTTTTGCTCGTTCCGCACAATTTCTTAATGAAACTCTCCCAATTTCTTTCCTAATAACTCCCCAGAGGTTTAACTTACTTTTCCCTCAAGGAATTTCTCTAATTGAGCATGTTTCAACTCATTTCTCCTCTTCCCCTTTTATTGGCCGAGAACCTCAAATCTTACCTTTCCACCACCAATTTTCTAGTTGATAGCTCCTAATTTCGACCAGCCCCAACACCTAGCCGATGCATCTCCCACCTTTTGTCCCTCAAATCACAAATTAACAGCCTAATTCCTTGAATTTCTCAAGTTTTATAAAAAACTCATTTCTATCTTATCCTTTTTGAATTTCCCCCTTCCCCCTTAATTCTTATTACAATTTCTGGTTCAAATGGAACTAATAATTGCTAAATTTCCTAAAATTTCATTCAAATCCCTCAATTTCTCAAAATTTAAAAATGTTCAGTGCCTTGCGTGCAATCGAGCGCTTCCTTGCTCGTTTCTAGCCTTACTCGATGCACGGTGGCCTTTACTTGATGCATGATCGCCTTTACTCGATGTACGATGGTCTTTACTCGATGCACGATCACCTTTACTCGATGCATGATGGCCTCTACTCGATGCACGATAGCCTTTACTCAATGAAATTTTGGTAATTACTCGATGATACCTGATGGTAAACTTTATGCCTGATCCCTTCCTCGCTCATGCATATTCGATGCACGATCCTTTCCTCAATCATGCATACTTGATGTATGATCCTTTCCTCGATCATGCATGACTTTTACTCGATGTTTACCTAATGCTTACTTGATGCTTACCTAGTGTTTACTCAATGCTTGCCTAGTGTTTACTTGATGCTTGACCACCCTTATCACGGGCAATACTTAGACAAAATTTTCTCTTGCTAGGCTAACTTATAAACACCCGAGAGTCAAGTTTCCAATACTTAAACATTTTCCTTCTTCATTTCCTTATCCTTTACCCATTTCCCTACAATTGCACTTTAGCTTAAACATTAAATCCCTCATAAACATATTTAAATAGGGAAAGTAGGGTTCGGGTTTCACAATTGTCACACCCCCTCCCAGTTTACCCTCTTAAACTGTAAGGAGATGTGATAGCAGTAGTTACCGACCTACTTGCCAGTACTTACTGCCTAACTTACCAATATAACCTGCTTAGAACCTTGACATGCAAATACGACTTAGTGGCACAATATTCAATGACTATAATCAGCAAAAGCAACTTAGTTACATCTCAAAAAAGACAATAAAACATACATCCAACAAAACCACACAACATGGGTCCCAAAAACAAAATCCACTAGTCTCAGACATCTCTCACAACCATGTGTACATTAGTTACAAGCTTTAACCTAAGCTTTCTCCTTCTTAGCCGAGTCTTGAGTGGCAAGCAGTAGTGGGTTCAACCTCAGAGAATCTGACCGCTACCTTGGAAAGAGGAAAACATTTGAAAACGATGAGTTGGTTGCCCAGTGAATGACTCATAGAAAAACAGTTCGTCTCAAGCCTTTCATACTCATATTATATTAAACATGTAAACATGCTGGAAATAATCTCAAACAACTTACGTAGTAACATACATTAAACATAACATCATAATCATACATTCTATCAAACCTTAGTTGAGAACGAGCGTTCGTAGCTCAAGCTCTCAACATCCGTGAGACCCATACTTCGGTCCCATTATAATGATTGTGGCCAAGAGACCCATACTTCAACCTCTCATACTAAACTACCTACGTACACATGGAATATACTAAGTACCGAAAACACCTTAGGTACTTCCTCGGATACCTTCTATACCTTCAACATCTGGCTTACTAGAATTGTACCATTCATAAAAAAACATGTTTAAATAAAGCTTTAGGCATAGCACTTACCTACCTTTCACCATAAGAGCATTGTCACATTTCAATACGCATGTTTCATGAAATATAAACATTTAGCTTTTACAATACTTTAGCATTTAGCCTTGACATGCACTAGAATTAGTAAAACTTATTTAAATAGCTTAAAACATCATGCTTAAGAAATACTATGAAATCTTTAAAATCATAGGTATGAACTTTAGTTGCTTGAAAAACCCATAAACATTAACATGAAATTCATTGGAACGCATGACATTTATATATATGAATTTTTGAAGATATTTAGTCACTCATGGGTCTTTAGGCTTGTTTTTCTTAGGCTTGGTAGGCTTCCCTAGTAGACGTTGCTCCTACACATAGAATAAGAATTTTAGTTATGATAACTTGTAGAAATACAAGTTATTTATACCGTTTTATTTAGATTATGTGGCAAAAAGAAGGAAAAATTTGCGTCGACCATATAGAAATAGGCTTAGAAACGCAAAAGTTGTAAAGTGTCATAAGCACACTCGCTAACCCCATTGCGATGGCAAAATGGAATGTCCAAGTCTTTGTTTTGCAGGAATAGGTCACCGCATGCGACAATCGCTCAAGGATAAAAAAAAACAACGTATTCGCATTGTATGCGGCGGTCATTGAAAACGAAAAAGAAAAACGCAATTGCAGCGCATGCGACGATCGATCATGGACGCAAACGATCAACACATTTGCACCGCATGCGACAATCGATAACAAGATCAACGCAATAGCACTGCATGCGGCAATTGATCGTAGATGAAAAGAGCGACGCATTCGCAAGGACTTCTGAAATTGTATAACTTTTCTGTTGTATGACCTAACAAATTAAATGTGGAGCAGAGCAGACGTTTCCACTAAGCCATGGCAGGAAAAATCAGCTTTTAAGAGCGGGACCACTGACGCAGGAGGTGCCAAGGTCTATAAATAGCTACATCAAATTCAAAGAAAGAAGGCTGGTCTGAAGAGATAACTTAGAGAAAATCTGGGGAGAAAGATGAGACAAGACCGAAAGGGAAGTCTCTAGAGCAAGCAATTCATTCCCATTCCCGAAGAGAAGCTCTGTGCAAAGATCACTTCTACCTAGAAAACAAGCCTGAGAGGGAAGCTTTCCACTACATTCCTACTACACATTAGCAAGCAAATCGTCTCTGATCGGGATCCGTGTCAAGACATTGACACTTTTTCCTTATTGTTCTTACTTTCTATTCATCAACTGTGTTCATATCTAATCTGTCATTCATTATCTGTAACAAATGCTTGTCTTTAGATTTTAATATCATTATCATATTCATCATCATCTCTCTGTTCTTCACCATACATTCATCATCCATTTCCTTCACCATGTGTAACTAATCCTCTAGGGTAAGGGGGAAGGATTATGCAAGTAAGTTAATCCTTGTTGAAGAAATCGACTGAGTTTAGCTAAAGCATGCTCGACGGCATCTTCACCTGTGAGAGCAGAAGTGAAGATGTTATTTCACCTCTCAAAAGAAGGTTGGAAGAATGCTTAACTAAAGCGAGAAGTATTTCCAGAGATGGAAACAACCTTGCGTTCACCACGTTCATCCCTGTTTCACCATAGACATATGGGAACGCAGCCGATCACTGAAAGGTGTAAGCCAAAGGAAAGCGGAACCTTAGTTGTGTTCTCAATAAGATTGACGAACTTGCGATGTCCTTTCCCTCAACCCATTCTCTTTCTGGCGCATTTCACAAGACTTGCCACCACATATCATCAGATACTTGCACATCTTCACAGTCAGTCCTCAATTTGTATGTTTAATTGTTTATTCATTTACTTATCACCGCAATTTAGTTGTTACCACATTCTACTTTATTACCACATCTTAATTTTATCACCACAATTTATTTATCATCGCTTTTATTTATCGTCGCATTTTACTTTACCACATTCTACTTTTTCATCGCATTTTATCTTTCCAAACCAATTCATTATTATTTTGTTTTCTCGGTCGCATATATCAAATTAGTATCGCATTAATCATCACAATCCTCGTGTTCAACCTCATATCACTCTGAGAAACTTGTGTTGAATTATACTTGGTTCCAGCGTAGGAAAACTTGTGACACGCGCACACTACACGAACGCATCTAAGCATCATCGCATACCTCATTTGGAACGTAGTATCACATATTATCATTATCGCAAAGCGCATACATCATCAACCTCATAAGTTTTTGACTACATGAACGATTACGAGCTTACAAGTTACTACTTTGGTCTCCCTTTTTAGACTACTTTTTAAACCAAGCTCACACTTAGCAAGAAATTACCTGTTCGTGCAACAAATTCCAGATTTAGCTTCTAACATCAATAACTCGAAAACCTGAACTCATTTTAAGAAAGTTCCTGTTTCAAACATGCTCATAATTGTGTTAGCAACATTACCTCAAAATTTCAGCATAAAAATCCTTGTAATTTGATATGGGGCTTTAAATCTTCCTCAATGGCCCTAAACCACGAATTCCCTGCTTGTTCAAAAATTCTAGGTTTAACTTCCAAAATATGTAACTCAAACCCCAGACCTTATCTTGCACGAGTTACTTCTACAAAATTACTTGAAATGATGATAACAATATTACTTTAAATTTTTAGCTTGAAATTTCATGTGGTTCGGCCTAGATCTAAGATTCTTCGTCGAGTGCCCGAAATCACCCGAAAATGAACCTTTGCCTCTTCCTTCCTTCTCTGGCCTTCTTTCTAGCGAGAACTTCCTTCCAAAGGCTAGATTTCAGAAACTAGACTCATAGAGCTTTCCAACGGTACAAAGGTCGTCTGATTTTTTTTTTAAGAAATCATCCAAATCAAGCTCTTGAATTTTCCTTTCCTTTTTATACTACCGCCCAACCTTCTGCATGAAATCTACTTAAGCCACCTCACCCACTAGTGAAGATTAAGGGCCGAGATTAAGCCATCTGTTCGGATAAATAAAAGAAAAGTTTAAAGCTAAACATTTCGAGCAAAATCGATACTCGTTGGAAAAACTCGATGGAAATGGGTAATTACTCGATGGAAATTTCAATGGAATTCTGGTGAATACTCAATGCTCGATGGGATACTCGATGCTCGAAGGCTTGCTCGATGCACGATCCTTCCTTGATCGTTCATATTCGATGCTTGACCCTTCCTCGATCGCTCATACTCGATGCTCGATGGCATTTACTCGACGCCTATCTTGTGCTTACTCGATGCTCATCCACCATTCTTCACGACCAATACTTAGCCAAAATTTCTTTTTGCAAGGCTAGCTTAATAAATACACAAGAGCCAAGTTTCCCATACTTAAACATTTTCCTTCTTCAAAACTTATCCTTTACCCAATTCCCACAAATCCAATCTAACTTAAATATTTAACCCCTTACTTTACCAAACTCACAATAAACATATTTAAAAAGAAGGAAAGTAAGGTTCGGGTTTTACAACAATTACTTCCCCCTTATGAAATTTCGTCCTCGAAATTTTCCCAAAATTCATAATCAACCAATTTATAAATTAAGCATGGAATGATGTTTTATTTCAAGCATTTGGAATTTACTTACAGTTTCATATTTCTGAAGCCTTCCCTTTGTTCTTCAGCTCAGGTTCCTCTTGAGAGAGAGAGCGTACATCCTTCCCGAATGTCGGGTTAGATCGCCCATTTCCCTTCTCTTCCATTCCCTTGGTCTTCTTTTACCTTCTATCATTGGTCTAACTTTCTAATTGACTATGTGGGAGGTTGTTTTCCCATCACTTGTCACTAATTGAGGACATTCCCTCCTGAAATGTCCAATTTGTCCACAGTTAAATCAAACATTTATGTTTTCTGGATACTGACTACCCCAATGATACCGATTACATTTTGAACACCAAGGCCTCCTAGTATAGTTAGTGACTGACTCGGAGGATTTGTACTTCTTATTCCAGACTTTGAAGTACCCTTCTTTTTAAAGATTCTTTTATTTGCTACTCCTAGAGTAGATTTCTGTTCTTCTTCTTTCTTTAATTGTTTTTTCATTGTATCATCTTCCTCCTTACTCTTTCCCACTCTAGACTCATTTCCACTCGCATAGCTACTTTTATAAGTTCAGAAAAATCTTCCCAGGTAGCGCATGTTGTTACCGGGTTCAGATTTCTTGTTGTAGTCCTGCTTCAAACCTCTTGAAACATTCAACTTCATCATCTATAATACTTAGTGCATAATGGGACAATTCAATGTATTTCTGTTCATATTCTTCTATTGTTGTGTTCTTTTAGACAAGTTGCAGAAATTCATTTTGTTTCATATCACGAAATGGCAGGTAGAATTTTTCATCAAAAGCTTCTCAAAACTCCATACATGTAGGTTCGTTATTTCCTTTTCTTTGATTTTCACTCATCCTCCATCAATTTTCTACTCGTCTTTACAATAAAAAGGTTGCTAAGGTGACCTTTCGATCTTCAGGACAGCCCATGACTCTGAAACATATTTCAATTTGAGTAATCCATGCTTCAGCATTTGCGGGATCTGTAGTTCCTTCAAAAGTACCAGCTCCTAAGGATCTAAGTCGTTCAATTCCAAATCTCTTTCCAGGGTTTAACTGCATTGCACCTAGATTTTCTATCAATCGCTATGCAAATCTATCCAAATACTATTCCTCTGACACAACTTGTTCTTGAGAGTAACTGGCTTCACTTTCATCATTTCCATTTGTTCCATAGACTAATGGGTTGGGTTCTTTGACTTTCATTCCTCAACATGTTTTCTATACAAAACTAAAAAAAAAAACAAGATTAGATTCATAGCTTACATTCAACTAGTTACATTATTTTATTCCTTCATAATATCACATAATATATACATCTCACTCTCTTTTCTAAGATTCCTTATCTTACTCCTATTAATGATCGTGACAACTTCTACAGGAAAATATCATTATCGAGACTTGGGAAATTGAAGCGACCCATCCACATAAGCATAAAAAAATTTCCCAAGCAAATCATCGTCTCGGGGGAACTCCACTAAAAGGTTCTTTGTATCATTTTATATTTCAGTGAAAATTCCTAGCTCCCTTTAACATCTCTCATAATGTGTTTTACGTTGCTATCGATGCAGGAAGAGTGATGGGCTTGGTATTCTCAAGGTGAGAACCCAAGAGTGGTGGACTCTGACTATTTTGATTTAGAAGAAAACTTTTAATGAGGAGGAAGAAGAAGATTGAGAACTCTTACAACTCAAGACAAAATACAAAACCCTTCTATCTTTCTCACTCAATCGTTCAACAGCAATCACGTAGAAGAAGAAGAAAAACAAACTTTTGTTTTATTCTCCTATTGCCAAATTAAATAACCACCCCACTAATGTGGGTGGAGAGAAAAGATTGGGGAAGGGAGTTGTAACTCCCTTCCATATTATTCAAATAATAATTATAATATAATATAAATAAATATGATAATTATCTTATCATATTATATTAATATTAAATTATATGTTATATCAAACATACCATATAACTTATAGTTTTAATATTGTATCACATAGAATATAAACTATAATTTTTTTTCTCTATTATATGACATTTAATATAAATCTTCTTTACATTAAATTTAACAACTATGAATCACATTCATAGAAAATATATTTGAATCTCATTCAAATATTTATTTCCTCCCATTAAGCTATAATATATCAAATACAATATGACAATTATATCACATATAATTAAAATAATTTAATTATATCATATATAATTAAATCCCTCTATTAATTCGAACAATTAAAACTAATCCAAAAATTGATTCTCAACTAAGTTCTATTGAGCTACCAAGGAGACCTCATGAACCTGTAGCTTGAAGCTCCAACAGTACCTGAATAATTAATTAAACTTTTTAATTACATTATTCATCATCTGTTAACTGTCAGGCACTCCACTAAAGACCAAAAACTGCACTCTTCGTACTACAAATATATTTTTGTGTCTATTGGATCTAACCAATCAACAGTACGATGACCCTTCACAAATTGCTCGTAAGTACAGTAGGCCAAATTATCGTTTTGCCCCTATAGTTACATTTAACTCCTTAAGTACCATTGATCCCTCTAATGAATAGTAGATCGTAGTCCTACTATGACTAAACCCCTCTCAGACAAGGAAAAGGTGTGGTGTCACATTGTTCAAGACCCAAAATCAGCCATTAAAGGAGCAATTTATCTAGGGAGCAACTTACCCCTGCTTCAGAAAAGGAGTGAATTCCATCTTGTGTAGCTATGTTCCCAGCTCTCCAGACGAATCCCCAAAATGGTAAGCTTGTTGAGTCAGCGATCTAGCCACTCTCGTCCATACAAATCAAAGGACCACCCTCATAGGTAGAAGTTCATAACTCACTCAGGATTCAAGTCATATTACCTATGATCATACTGGTGAAATGTAAGTCTCTATTATGAACGGTATTATATAATGAGACTAAACATTTTGTGGTCCATTCTTATACAAACTTAGTTATAGAATATCTCTGCTTGCATGTTTAATACATGAATGATCAGGATCAGATCATTTGTAGCACTTTACAAAAATTGTAACACCTACAATGCGAGCTTAATGTCACCAGGATAAAGTACCCAACCTGATCCAGGATCAGATCATTTGTAGCACTTTACAAAAATTGTAACACCTACAATGCAAGCTTAATGTCACCAGGATAAAATACCCAACCTGATCCATCTACTACAGACTATTTACGTTATCACTTAAACATGATCTACCCATATGTCTCCACTAAGTTATAAAGATAACCTTGGATGTTAGTTTATTGGTTTGTGGTTAATGCAACTAAAAATATTTTATCAAATACATAAAGAGTTTGTTCAACAATTTTTACAAACTATAAGACCCTACAAAATTTAGAACATCAACTCCAACATTTGTAGACTTTTTCTATACCCAATAGATTCATCCACTGATCTGTACTTATTGAATAAAATAGAGTAGTGACTTTTATAGGTCATAATTTTTATAAATGTTTTTTCATGATTTATTTAAAAAATAGAAATTTTATTCATAAATTAAAATTGTAATATTAAAATTTTATAATTATGCTTTAAACAAACATCTTGCCACAGCTATATATTGATAATCTCAAGAATTTAAATTGCCAATTTGAAACATTATAAACTAAATCCATCTATTTCTTAAAATCCAATTTGAAAGCTTATAACCAAATGCTCATATTAACCCATTATCTATTATAAAGGAAATGTAAAGTCATTTTGACTTTTTAAATAGAAAAATCTCTTGTAGCAAGATCCAATAATAATGTACCACGTGATAAATTTATTTTTTAAGAAAAACTTGAATTTTTAAATTTTATTTTTACTGCATCAAATTATTGCCTTTTTAATATCCTCAAAATTTCATAAACAGTTGGGGAGTTGTCAAATTTTTAGAGACATTTTGAACCTTTGCCTGAAGAGCATTAGAACCTCACTACACAAGATATCTAATATATTTTTCTTGGACAATATATATATATATATATATATATATATATATATATATATATATTACATTGTCTAATAATTAATTATCCATAAGTTGAAAATAAATACTACTTTTATTTATTAATTTTTTAATTTAGGCCATGTAATTTTAAGTATGTAATTTCAAAGAAGCAATACTAGAAATTGATGCACCTACACTAAAAACTCGCATAAAAAAGAAAAAAAAAAAAGTTATCTCAAAACATATAAGAAGAATTTGTGAAGTGAAAACTATGATTAAAAAGATGTAGTCTAAAAGCACTAAATATGTTTCATTCCATAATATATAGTTTGGAATCCATTTTAGATGAATCAATTGTTTCAGCTAAGGAAAGGACCCCGATAAATGATCATAAACGAGGATGAGATGAAAAAAAAGTCACGGGAAAAAAAAAACTGAAACAGTTTCATTTCCTAACTGTACACATTTGATTTTAATTCCAAAAGTAAATGATCACTCACTTCCCGATTCCAGTAATGTACAATCAACGATCAGATCGTTCCGTAAAAATACGTCAACAAATCCGGAGCCAATCCTCGTTTTCGATCAGGAAGAAAGCCCCAAACTAGGCAAAAACTGATCTCGAAATCGTGATTCCTCTCAAATCTCTCACCCCTGCCCCCAGCAGTTTAAGTACATAACTCGACGAAGAGACTCTTCGCCATCGGCTTGCCTCTTCTCCTCTCCATCGTGATTCATCGCACTTGAAATTGGGCGGATATCCACGGCGGTCGTTGTTTCCGTAGACGAAGCCCTAAGGTTTTGGCGCAGAGAAAATACTCTTTTCGAGGACTCGTGGTGGCCGTCCGATTGCCCGTCCTGTACTACCGCTACACTCGCCATCATCCACATCCGATGACTAAGATAGCTCATTTTAAACTTCCGATCTCAAAAAGTCGAAGAAAGTGGTTTGTCGACGTCGATTTTGTTTCGTCTTCGAGGGAGAGCGAAGCAAAAGACTACTTATAGACAAACGCAGAAGCTTCCAAATGGTATTTTCCACAACCGGGGAACAGGACATTGGTAAAAGGCGGTTTGGGTTTTGTGGTAATATGCTTTTTTTTAATTAATAAATATAAAAAAAATAAATGATAAAACGGTTAAAAATATTTATATAATAATAAAATATGACAGTCTATAGTTTATAGTAGAGAAATAGTAAAATTTTGTTAGTAAAATTTTGTTTTATCTGATTTTAATGTATTTTTCTATATTTGAAAACAATTTATGTAAGATGTAAAGATTTTTGACCTAGACTACAGTGACAGAGATAAAGAAAAAAAAAAGCATATACTAGAAATTGACATTCTAAAAGTACCACAATAGGTTAAGGCTAAAAGTATACAAGTATAGAGTTTAGGTTGGTTGATGAGCCATTTTGGTTCAAGCTAGTTTGACAATGGATGTTTGTTCATATGTGCCTTCCAAACAAAATTTCAAAATTGATATAATACTGATTTCAACACACTGATACTTAAATTAGTATTGAACACGAATGATATAAAGCTGAGTAGAAAATGATGTTATATACTTCTTATAGTGTAAAGTGTTCTCTTAATAAACCCTAATATTTTTCCATATTAATTTATTATTGTTTAAAATTATTCAATTTAATACTTATTTTGAATATATTTTGAATTAATTCTCTAATTAATGATGAAGGTTAAAATAGAGACAGAGACAAGAAAATTACCGGGAGAAGTGTGACGCTGACGATGAGTGATGAGAAGAGAAATAAGGGTGCCACAGGCTGCCAGGTGGCAAAGCATGGGTAATCCACCATGGAACATTTCGAGCCATCTCAGCAAATTTTAAAAATTAAGAAAGAACAAAAAACATAATAATAATAATATTTGACTACTAATGCGAAGTGGGTCCCATATGATATTAAGATTGTCGTATTGTGATGACGAGGAAGGTACATAGAAGGTTAAGAGACACGTGGTAGTGTTTGGGGGTGATTGCCCAGGTACGCTGTTTAACTACAGTATCACGTGGTACACGATGGGGTCACGTGCGAGGTGCAGTATTGTATGGTATTGGAAATATGCTGTATAAAATATCTTTCATCAATTCCGGCGCCAAACAAATATCGAAAACCACATATTTTGTTATTTGGTTTTTTCAAAAAAATACGACATTTTTGTTTTGTTTGTTGTTCTTTTCCCTTTCCTTGCGATTGACACTGTTTTGAAATTTGTGCCATTTCATTTCCAACTCCATAACCCATCGGCATGGGCCTTACAGTTGAATTACACACGTCACCCTATGGTTAGCTTTCTATTTCATATTATTTTACGTTAAAATTTCTTTTATTACCATACTATCATGAATATTTAACTAACTCCCCCAATTTCATGACATTTATTAATAATGTGAAATCTAAATAAGTTAATATATTATTTAACAACGTTTCAAGGATGAAAGTAAGTACTATTTACTAGGAAAAATGCTATGTTGGAAGATGTCAACAAGTGATAAGTGCCAAATTCTCGTAAAGAATGCCACGACAGAATGAAAGGCCACATATGAGAAAAATGGTCCACATTTACAATTTTTTAAAAGATTCTTATTCTCTCATTTTGTTATTGGCCATTTGTATTCTATTTTCATTATTCTTATTCTTTATTTTTTCTGTCCCTAAATTAGGGTCCTCTGAATATTAAAGGCCATGGTTGTCTCTCTATTCAACAAGTGAAAATATTATGAGAAATTCCCTCAATTCAAAGCTGCAAATCCTTAACATAGTATTAGAGCTTTCTAATGGCGAATGCTGGTACGTCCGCTGGTCAAGAAACAACCAAATTCAACAATCCATCGCTCAATTAGCTTCGGAATCAGATAACCAACACAAAACTTGAAAGAGTTAATTACATACTGTGAAAAACTCTTGCCCTACCTATTCTCTGAAGCTATAAGCTCAAAGGCAATTTATGTGGTAAGAATCCTTGTCCTCTCATGTTTCTCCTTCTCGTGTCTGGTGATAACTCGACACCGACTAATGAGAATACTAATGGAGCTTCAAGCTCTCAAATTCTTTCTGATGACCCAGTTAGCACTTCTGTCGAACGAAGCATTAATCCTCAATATGAGGCATGGATTACAGTAGATCAACTATTCTTGGGCTGGTTGTACAACTCTATGATGCCTGAGGTAGTTGTTCAGCTGATGGGCTTTCATAATGCCAAAGACTTGTGGGAGGCGATTCAGAACTTTTTTGCCATTCAATTGAGGGTAGAGGTGTTGGGTTTTATGTCCTAAAAACTCGCAATTTGTAAAATGATAAACATTTTCTATTATCAATATACTTGTTATTGATCTCATAAATTGTATGAAAATCTAAATCCAATAAACAAAGACCCATGACTATTGTATGAGTACTTGAACTTTATATGGAGACATAAGAGTGGATTGGGTTCGAGTAAATAGTCAAAGTGATCTATGGTACATGAGCGAGGTTGAGTACCTTATTCTGGTAACACCATTGGATGCGACCTACTCTGTAGTTGTTACAAAGAGTTGTAAAGTGCTACATACGATATGATCCTAATTCAAATATGTTATGACATGAGGAGTGAGAGCGTCCTATGCAATGAGTTTGCATAAGATCAGGACCAAGAAATAAGTCACTCTTACTTTATAACGTTGTTTACTGTTTAAAACTGATTATTTCACCTAGATGACCTAGGTAACTCGATCTTAATCTTGGGCTAACTATGAACTCCTGTTTATTCGGGATTGCTCAACAGCGCCACCTCAATAAGACTCCCATTTCAGGGGTAAGACTGGATAGATAGCTGAGAACATAGGGTGCAAGACGGAGTTCACACTTACCCAATTTAGTGATAGGAGAAAGGTTGTTCTCTTAAGTACTGAATCCAAGTCTTGAACAAGGGACCCCACCCTTTCATTCGTCTGAGAGAGTTTGGTTTGGTGATGGGATCACAAACCAATTGTTCATTAGAGGATCAGTAGGGTCTTGATGAATAAGACGTAATCTTGGGGATAAAACAGATATTTGACCCAGCCATTATTACGAACAACCTATGAATGGTCGACTTGCTGATTATGGTTAAATCATGTGGACATAATATATCTACAGTGAGGGGAGTGCAATTATGGGCTTTAGTGGAATGACCCATTAGTTAACGAATGGAAATTAATCCGGTCTAATGAGTTTAGTCAATTAATCTCGGATCGTTGGAGCCCATGATCTGTAGGTCTACAAGGTCCCCCTACTAGCTCGTAACGAACTAGCTCTAAAATAACGTGATAAGTTGATTTGAAACGTTCAAATTAGAATTAAGGGAATTAGTAATTATATGAGATATAATTATATGTTTAATTTTAGAATTAAACAGAATAGGAGAATTTATATATTTAAATATGATTTAAATATATAAAGATGGATATGTGTTAAAATTAATTTAATATTTGATATTAAATTAATTAAGTTTTATTTAATAATTAATTTATGAAATTAATTCATTTTTCATTTTTAAAATCAAAATAGATTTTATAAAATTGGAAAATTGGAAAACAAAAACACAAAATGGAAAAATGGTTTTTTCCATTATCCATCTTTAAACTAGCTCACACATGAAATATTAATCTTGCCTTTGTCTTCTCCAAGCATGAGCTGCAATTCATGCAACTCTTCTCTTTGCATGTTGACTTGCAATATAATGAAGAGACTAGAGTGAAAATCGGGCATGCAATCAAAAGAGTTTTGAGAGAAAAACTGGTTTGAAGAAAGGTTCTTCAACAAGGTTGCAGCAGTGGGCATTTCTCCTTCATCCCTTGATTCAAGCTTGTTTTGAGTCCTACAACTCAATCTAGAGCACCAAGAGAAAAGTGGAGAAGATCTTGAGGTGGTCTACAACAAGATATAAAGAAGATTGCAGCTGGAGAAGGAGCTTTGAAGAAGTTCTACAAGAGGTATGTCTTGAAACCCATTTAGCATTGAGAATCTCGGCTCACCCATTATTATGCATTCAAATGTCTATTTTTGTAGCTAACGCAGGAAATGGACGCAAACGTCTATTCAAATATCTCGGCTAACCCATTATTATGCGTTATTATGCATTCAAATGTCATTCAAATGATGCACTTATAAGCAATGTAAGCAAGTATTCACTAGAGATAGGAATAATCTTACATCAGCCAAGCTTATGCGGTTACCTTGTCTTATGAGTGCATCATTCATCATTTAGGCATACGTGTCTAATTTTCTTATTGTTACTACTCTCTCAAGTATGCCTAAATGATGAATGGTGCACTCATAAGACAAGGTAACCGCATAAACTTGGCGACGTAAGATTATTTCTATCTCTAGTGAATACTTGCTTACATTTCTTAATGCGTCCAACCACTTACCCTCCCGGGCAGTTAGTTATTGCTGACTTTACTCATAGACAAGCGTTGCGTCCGCCTATAGACAGGCATTGCGTTCGCCTATAGACAAGTGTTGCTACAGCTTCGCACTAAGCAAATAAGGTTTTCTCACACACTCTTGCAACGCACACCTCTTGGTGGTTTACTACATGCTTCATACCTCTAATCCACATGACTAAGTATGCGATACTCTAGCAATCTCACTAAGTAATGCAATGAAAGTTAAGGATGCTAAGTAAAGAAGATGGAGATGGAATCGAAGGAGACAGAGGAATGCATTGAACACATAATGTATTAATTCCTTAATCCCAAAATGTAATACAATACAATATAGAAAAAGAAGAGAAAATGAAATGACCAGCTGGAAATAATGTCTTGCTTCTAGCAGTGTGTGTCAAGGCTGCCAGTGGTGCCATGGTTTGGTGGTAAAGCTGACTCTCCCAAGATCTAGCTCCGGTCGAAGGCTCTAGTCGTCACTCAAAATGGATGAGGGAGATGAAGAACTCCCAAGCTTTCTTCTCACGCATTAGTCTGGATCATAGGGATAACCCTGGATGATCTGAAATTCTGCTCATCGGCTTTTATATATAGAGCTTGATCGCCAACAACATTAATGGACTGCTCTGATTCTGACATCCGCGGCACATTAGTCCTTTTTCGAATCTCTGCTGCTAACGGCGTGGTAGGTGAAATGTCAACATCATCTTTTGATTTTCCCAAGAGATACGTCGATGCGTTTATTCCACCAACCTTGCGTTGATCCTGCTATTATGGTTATCGTGTAGCCGCAATCGTGCAATGACCGAATTCGCTTAATACTGCAACTTCTATACGATGACCGCAATCGCTTGACGATCACAACTTTTATGCGATGGACACATGCGGCTGGTCACCGCAACACCCATGCGTTGATCGTATACGTTCACCTTTGTGATGGAGAGTTTCTCCGCATGCAGTCGTCTATGCGGTAGCTCGGCTTCCGCGTTTGCATCCACTTCCTGCGTTAGCTACAAAAATAGACATTTGAACACATAATAATGCATAATAATGGGTTAGCCGAGATTCTCAATGTTGAATGCCACAAGCTTCTTTTCTCATGAATTCCTAACATAATTGTCGCATATTCTGCTTAACAGCCTTCATAATTCTAAATAAAAGGTCTAAGATGACATGCATTTTTGCATGCCATCATTTACACCACTTCAGAATTTAGGGATGTCCGACACATGTATTGGTGTAAAACTCTAAGCAGTTGGAACGACATTAAAAAAAATATGTCATTTGTAGGATAACCTAAAGAAACAAAAGGTGGTTTGTTTTATGATCCTCAAGAAGATAAGTTATTTGTATCGACAAATGCTACATTCTTATAAGAGGATCACATAAGAAATCATCACCTCGCAGTAAACTAGTATTAGATGAGATGTCTAGAGAATCTACAGAAAAATCAACAAGAGTTGTTGATCAAGTTGGTCCTTCAACAAGAGTTGTAGCTCCATCACATCCTTCTCATGAGATGAGAATGCCTCGACGTAGTAGGAGGGTTGTTCAACAGTTTGATCGCTATATGAGTTTAGCATAAACTCATGTCATCATACCTAATGATGGCTTAAAGGATCCATTAACCTTTAAACAGGCAATGGAAGATGTAGATAGAGATCGATGGACTGAAGTCATGGACCTAGAAATGAAGTCGATGTACTTCAATTCTATCTGGGAACTTGTAGATCAACCAGATAGGGTCAAACTTAGTGGTTGTAAGTGGATCTACAAGAGAAAACAAGACCAAATTGGTAAGCTACAAACCTATAAAGCCAAATTCATGGAAAAAGGTTTTACCCAAAGAAAGGGGGTAGACTATGAAGAAACCTTCTCTCCTATTGCCATGAATAAATCGATTAGAATAATTTTATCCATTGCTACCTTCTATGATTATGAAATCTGGAAAATGGATGTCAAGACAACCTTTTTGAATGGCAATCTTGACGAAAGTATTTATATGTCTCAACAAGAAGAGTTTATTGAACAAGGTCAAGAGCAAAAGGTTTGCAAGCTTAATAGACCATTGAAACAGGCAACTCGATCCTGGAATATAAGGTTTGACACTACGATCAAATCTTATGGCTTTGAACAAAATATTGATGAATCTTGTGTTTAGAAAAAGATAGTCTACAAGACTATAGCTTTCTTGGTCTTTTATGTTGATGATATCCTACTCATTGGGAATGAGACAGGATTCCTTACTGACGTAAAGAGATGGCTAGCATTGCAATTTCAAATGAAAGATTTGGGAGATGCACAATATGTTCTTGGAATCCAAATTGTTCAAAATCGCAAGAACAGAACGCTAGCATTATCTCAAGCATCTTATATTGACAAGATGTTGTCAAGATATAACATGCTAAATTCCAAAAAGAGTATGCTACCTTTTATACATGGAATTCATTTGTCTAAGGAAAAGTGCCCTAAGACACCTCAAGAAATTGAGGAAATGAAAAGACTTCCTTATGCATCAGCAATTGGAAGCTTGATGTATGCTATGTTATGTACACATACCGATATATGCTTTACAGTTGGAATCATTAGCAGGTTTCAATCCAACCCTAGACATAACCATTGAACTGTTGTTAAGAACATCCTCAAGTATCTTCGGAGAACGAGGAACTGTATGCTCGTGTATGGTCCCAAGGATTTGATCCTTACAGGATACGCTGATTCTGATTTTTAGACTGATGTAGATTTAGGAAATCTATTTCAGGATTAGTATTTACTCTTAACAGAGGAGCAATAGTGTGAAGAAGCAACAAATAGAGTTGTATTGTTGATTCCATGATGGACGCTGAATATGTAGCAGCATGTGAAGCAGCTAAAGAAGCAATATGGTTTAGAAAATTCCCAATAGATTTGGAAGTGGTTCCAAATATGCATTTATCGATCACCTTATATTGTGGTAACAATGGAGTAGTTTCTAACTCAATGGAATTGAGCCACAAATGTGGGAAACACATCGAGAGAAAGTGCCATCTCATTTGAGAGATAGTGCACAGAGGAGACGTGATAGTCACGAAAATAGCCTCTGAAGATAATCTTGTTGATCTATTTACGAAGGCCCTCACAGCTAAAGTGTTCAAGGGTCACCTAGTCAGACTAGGACTACGAGCTTCATAAATCTAGGGCAAGTCGGAGAATGTCAAGGGTATATAGATTCCTAGTTTATTGTATTTTCTCTTTTCTCAACATTTTATATTTGTATATATTAGTAACCCACTGGAGTTTTTAGTCCAAGTGGAAGATTGTTGGGAATGTCCTAAAACTCACAATTCCTAATAACAGAAACATATTCTATTTATCAATAAAAGTATTATTGAAGCATTTATAGTGTTATAGAAATTTCATTTTATAATAAAAATCCAATAAATGAATCATGGCTCTGTAACTTTATGTAGAGACATAAAAGAGAATCAAGTTATAGTATCTAGCCAAAAAGGTCTAAGTATATGGATGAGATTGGGTACCTCGTCCTGGGGACACAATGGATGGGGCCTACTTTGTATACTGATATAAACGAGGTGATCCCGAAATCGTTCATGTGAAGACATGCATTAAGGCCATCCTATGCAAAAGAGTTTTTACATAAGATTGGACCACAAAATAGTCACTTTTTCTTTATAACGACCATTTACTATTAAAACTGACTGTTTCAATTCAATGACCTAGAGCAGCTCAATCTTAATCTTGAGCTAACTATGAACTCCTGTTTATTCGGGATTATTCTTTGATCTGCATAAGTGAGAGTAGTTCAATAGCACTTCTCAATAAGCCTTCCATTTTGGGATAAGATCGGATAAATAACTGGGGACATAGTCCTGCAAGATGGAATTTGCTCCTACCCATTTTAGGGTTAACAGATAGGTTGTTCCTTTAAGTACTGATTTCTAGTCTTGAACAAAGGGCCCCGTCCTCTCATGGCCGTGAGGGACATGGTTTATTAGTTGGACTATAAACCAATCGTTCAATAGAGGATCAATGGGAGCTTAAAGAGTAAGATGTATTTATAGGGGTAACACGGTAATTTTGACCTAGCTTTAAATACGAACGATTAGTGAAGGATCAACTTACTGATTATGGTTAAATTAAGTAGACAGAAATATATCTACAGTGAGGAGAGTGCAACTATTGAGCTATAATGGTATGTCTCGATGGCTAACGAATATTGATTGATTCGGGTTAAAGAGTTTAACAGATACATCATAAATCGTTGGAGCTCATGATCTGTAGGTTCATAAAGTTCCTCTACTAGCTTGTAAAACATTAGATCTTGGATTAGAAAATTGAGCGATTTTGAAGTGTTCAAATTCGAAATTAGGGTTTGAATTTGAAATGTTCAAATTCAATTTAGAGTTTAGATAATTATATTCAATATAATTGAACGTTTAAATTTTAGATATTAAACATAAATTAAAGTAAAATATTTAAATATTGATTACATGAATTGAGATTCATATTTAAATTAGGTGTTTTATTAATTTAATATTTGATATTAAATTATTATTTATTTAATTAATTATTTAAATTAAATCAATTTCAATTTAGGAAATGAATTTCAGAAATTATTTTTAATTTAATTTAATTAAGTAGAAAAAAATTAAACTAAATTTAAATTGAAATTAAGTTGAGTGGAAATATCCTACAATTGAGTTTGTTAGTGGATTTTTTCACATTATGACACCTTACTCACTCACTTAGTGCTAATTGAGGTATTAATTGATTGAATGTTTGAGTGTTTGCAAGTTTGAACTTGTTAAATACTTCATCTTTCAGAATTTTGAAGTCCATGCAATCCAATTTTCTGAGATTCCAAACAGAAATTATTTTTGGCTTTCAAACTCTCTTAAACTCTTTGAATCCCCCTCAATTGAGAGCTTCCACCACTCAATCCAACACTGAGAATTATAGAGAAGCTCCTCTTGATAGTCTACAAAGGATTTGGAGATCAATTTCGTGGAGTTCAGCAAGGAATTGAAGTGATTCTACAAAGGTATACACCCATGAAACTCTCTTTTTGTAAAACTGTTTTTAGCATGCTTTTGTAACTCAAATTAAGTGTAATTAGAGTCCTTAATGATTCTGTTAGCTTCCGCTTTATGCTTGTTTTTCCTATCGAAGAACACCTCCACTCACATGTCCTTATATGAATAATCAAGATCAAATCATTTGTAGCACTTTACAACAATTGTAACATCTACAAAGTAGGTCGTATTCGTAGTGTCACCAAGATAAGGTATCAAGCCTTATCCATCTACTACCGACCATTTAGGTTATCACTTAAATATGGTCCACCTGTATGTCTCTACATACATGTTTAAGCTACAGAAGATAACCTCAAATGTTATTTTATTGATTTTGTGAGTTAATGCTATTAAATGTTGAATAAAATTCCTCAGATTTTATTAAATAAATAAATCATTTTTACATTAAAATTACAAACTACAGGACCCACGAGATTTAGGCATCAACCCAACAGTTCCATCGTCACCGAGTACAACGTCATTGGAAATAAGTGGATGTTTTGCTTGAAAAGGAATGTTGATGGCTCAATCCAGCGATACAAGGCAAGATTAGTTGTCAAAGGATTTCATCAACATCTGAGAGTTGACTTCTTCGAGACATTTAGTCCGATCGTTAAGGCTTCGACCATTTGAGTAATACTAAGTGTTGTGGTATCAAAAGGGTGGAAGCTACGTCAATTGGATTTCAATAATGCCTTCCTTAATGGATAATTGTTGGAAGATGTCTACTTGTCTCAACCCTCGAGATTTGAGGATTCTTAGATTTTAAACTATGTGTACAAGCTCGACAAAGCTGTATATGGGCTCAAGCAAGCTCCACGGGCATGAAACATCACCCTCAAAACAGCTCTTCTCAACTAGACTTTCTTCACTCCAAATTTGACACTTCCCTCTTCATCTATTGACAAGCATCCTCTGTCACCTTTTTATTGGTATATGTTGACGATGTCATTGCCACAAGTAGTGATCTTTCTTTAATTGATAGGTTGGTAAAAAAAACTCTTGATTCTTAGTTTGCACTTATGGACTTAGGGACTCTTCATTACTTTTTTTGGATCCAACTACACTATTTTGAGTCTGGTTTTGTTCTCAACCAAGCAAAGTATGTTGATGATCTGCTAACCAAGTTGGGACTCTCGAATCTCAAACCAACAACATCTCCATGTGTGTAAGGGGAACACCTGTCCAAGAGTGATGGTGAACCACTTCCTAATCTGTTTATGTCTCGAAGCACTATAGGTGAAGGGATCGAATTATGTAGCGAAAGCGTTTGTGTGAGAACGTCGTGCATCCCACAATTCGATTTTTCATAAAAAAATTCATTATACTAAAACAAAATATAAACACGTAAAATTAGCATACTTTGAAAAAAATATTATAATCATTCTTACCTTTGTAGATTCTCAAGCTTTAAGAATAATCCTCTCGAAGTTCCAACGAACGACTCCTCCAACGATCTTGATCACGAACGATTTCTTGAACAATCTCGAACACTACCACGAGAGTAACCTCGTTATTCTCTAGGATTCCAATAGAGGGATAGGTGGTATCCAACTGTTGGGAGAGGGAGATGAGGAGAGTAGAGAGGATTCTCTTTGTGGCTTAGAAATTTTTTTGCACAATTGTGTGTTGTGTATTTTCAGTCCCTGTGTCTCCCAAAGAGGCCATAAAGAGGTCTTTATATAGAGAAAGATCAAACCTTTTTCCTAATCCTTTTCCTATTTTCCTTTTCCACAATTAATTAATTAAATAACACTTATTTAATTAATTAACACAATTAAATAACACTTAATTAATTTAATTTGTACATTAATTAAATAAATATTTATACATTAAATTAAATTTAATGTATGTATATTATCATAAACATCGTATGTATATGTGCAATACCTCTCTATTAATTTATTCTTCGTGAATCTAATTCACTTGAATTAATTAATTGAATATTATTCAAATATTACTTTCTAATTTAATTTGAATTATAGATCATATCCATAATCAATAATATACTAATCCCATTAATATATGGTTTCCTCAAATTAATTTGAACAATTTAAATCATCCCTCTTAAATATTCTCTAGTGAGCTAACAAAAGGACCTGGTGGACTTGTAGATCAGAAGCTCCAATGATATGAGATTAATTGGCTAAACTCATTAACCAAGTTAATCAATATTCGTTAATTGGGGCTACACTCCATTAAAAATCCATTGTTGCACTCTTCTCACTATAGATATATTTGTGTCCACGGATATAGACCAATAACAGCAAGTTAGTTCTTCACAAGTGTTCATAACTCCAACTGGGTCAAATTATCGTTTTGCCCTTGGGTTACCTTTGATTCCTTGAGTACCAATGCTTCTCTAATGAACAACTTGTTTATGGTCCAACCAATAAATAGAAACCCCTCTCGAGTCAATGAGAGGGTAGAATCCTTTGTTCAAGTCTCGGAGACACCACTTAAGGGAAGACTCATCAATTTACCCTTAAGGCAGGAATGAGTGAATTTCATCTTGTATTATTATGTCCCAACTCCCTACTTGGTCTTGTCCCTAAAATGGTAAGCCTATTGGGTCGACTAATTGACCATCCTCATCCATACAAATCAAAGGACAATCCTTCGTGAACAAGAGTTCATAATATACTCGAGATTAAGACTAAGTTGCCTAGTTCATCCTATTAAAATAGGAACTGAACTAGTTAACGTTGTTACATCTTGTAACACCCAACACATTTTTATATAATAATGTAATTTCAGTAACGTTATTATTTGGAAATTCAATAATTGCTTAGTCTTTGGATCTCAAGTATAAATGCAGGAATTTAAGTTTTGGCGAAAAATTATTCAATTTTGAATTTCAATGTGAAAGTTATGGCCGGAATTAATTTCCTTTCGAAACGAAAAGAAATTAATTATAATTATACATTCCTTTTTAGTTATTACATTTATTATTATTATTGTTATTTTTTTTAAAACCCACCAACCCTTCTCCTTCTTCTTCCTCGCATGGCAACACTACCCCCCCCCCCCTTTTCTTTCTTCTTTCCTCCCAACCGCACGCCGCCTCCCCTCACTGTCTAAACCCATGAACGTCGCGCCCCCTCTCACTGTCCAAACCCACGAACGCCACGTCTCCCCTCACTGCCTCATCAGACCGCCGTCGCGCCTCCTTCGTTGATCAGATCTGAAGTCGCCGCTGCTTGCCTAGCCGATTTCTCCTCCATTCGCGGCCGCGTCGCCCAGCTGAGGGTGTCGTTTTCGTTCGCCTGACGCCCCTCTATTGGAAACCCATCGTTTTAAGCCCTTAGCCTAGCTCGTTATTCGTCCGATCGATCCGTCCAGTCGCCGCTCCCTCGCGCCTCGCCGGCCCAGACCCGATCAGCTGCCACCTCTTCACGATTCGCCAGACCCAGATCCGTCGTCGACCGTTTCCCTTATTGCTGTCGAATCTGTTCTAGGTAAGGTGGAGGTAGTTCAGTTCGATCTCTTAGCCATTAACGTTGGGTTTCATCATTTTGATTCACAGTTGTTGGGTTTTATTTGAAGGTGAGTTTTAGCGAAGCTTGGACTTAGAGGGAGCATTGTCAAGGGTAGAAGTGATCTTCATCCTTTGGGTAAGTTTTTGGATATATTGGACTTGCGTCCGAAGTTTTGCTGTTATGGTTGAACTGAAATTATTTGAGTTGTTTTTAGAATTGGGACTGCTACTTCAGGTTGCCGCCATAGTTTGGTCATCTGATTTTTGTTATTCGTAGAGTTTCATTTGAGGTAAGTAGTCTTACCACTGGAACTGCCCATGGGCCAGGCTTTAGTTGTCTGCTAGCATGATGAGTGTATGTTATGGTAAATGTTAGCATGTTGATTGATAGTATGACCTGAATCAAAGTATGTTCTGGCACGAGTTCTGATTTGTTTAAATATACACTAGGCAATTGATTGTTAGTATGAGGTAGTATGTGTTTCCATATGTTGGTATCTGATCTGCTGATGTTGAGGCATACTTGTATGATGTGGATCTATGATGTTAAGGTATACATGAATGTTGTAGAATATATTGTTGAGGATTATGTGTATGTGGTAGAGCCATGGTATCGAGGATTATATGTATGTCATAGATTCGTACGATGTTGATTTTTTGAATGTTGAGGCTGTGTGAATGTCCTCACTGATTAGTTAGATGCTCACTAGTTTGTCTTTCCTTCGGGATTCACCAGTTTGTGTTTCCTTCGGGATTCACCATTTTTTTGTTTCCTTCGGGATTCACCAGTTTTGTGTTTCCTTTGGGATTCACCAGTTTGTGTTTCCTTTGGGATTTACCAGTTTTGTGTTTCCTTCGTGATTTACCAGTTTTGTGTTTCCTTCGGGATTCACCAGTTTGTGTTTCCTTTGGGATTCACCAGTTTGTGTCTCTTTCAGGATTCACCAGTTTGTGTTTCCTACGGGATTCATCAGAGGTAGTGGGCATACTTAACTACAGTAGGATAGGACCCAGTCTCTTACCTATTTCATGTGTGTATATGTGCCATAGGTGCGTATCTAGAGGACATAGATGCCTAGCCTGACCCCAGTGGTAGGGTTACTTACTAAGTATTTCATACTCATTCTTTCTTATGTTAATGTTTCAGGTAAGGGTAGAGATGCACCAGCGATGGCGCAGCGGAATTCGTGATCGTGCCACTGGGACTAGTTTTTACGCTTCCGCATCATGAAATTTAGAGTTCTTATTTTCCCTTAATGTTTAGTTTTACTGTTTGAAACTTATTATTAAGGATTGTTTTTTTTATTACTTTTAATAGTCTTTACAAATTATGGGTACCCTATTATTGTTTTAATAATTGCATTTAATAAATGGCTTTTGAACTTCTCTTGTCTATTTAGCATTTATTTCAACATAATTGAGCGTCATTTCAAATCCTATGCATGCATTTATTTTAGTAACGGCCTAACCTAAGTCCTAGGGGGTCAGGTTGTTACAGTTGGTATGAGAGACCATGTTTTGGGTTCTGTAGACTGACTTACTATGTAAGTCTAGATTGTCCATGTGGCCCATGAATGGATTCTTCGTCATCGCCAGGTACGTCTTATCAATTACAAGTTTTATGATAGTTGTGCATTAAAATATTTGTTTAGCTTAAATGCACTAGTTATGTTCTAATGCTAGGTCAGTGACTTGTTAGAAGTTATTATAAGAGGATTATCAGGTACAACACTACAAAAGGAGAAAATAAAATATAGTAAATTATGAGGTCACTTGGCACTAGTTAATCTCATGGAAATTATATTAGAAACGAACAAATATATACCTCAGTTTAGCAATGTTAAAGGTTGATGAAACTATGTAGAGTTATGACAATTTAGGAATGAAGGTATTTAAATGTTTAAGCCAATGAATAAAATTGTCGAGACAAGAATTGATCAAGGACTAGTGTTATGTTTTGGGTTGGATAGTGCAATCGGTGGTAGTATACATACACAGGCCAGTGCTCAAGTATAAGCTTAAAAGTTGTTTTATGAATAAGGAGGAAAAGAAGAAGAGTCTATAGATTTATTAAAGGTTTTGAGATATTAAAAACCCAATATTTCGAGAAGAGTTTTAGAAATGATTCATAAGTCATAATCATTTGGGTAATACTACGACTTGATGAACTAGGTAAAGTATGTGTAATGATATGAAGGATTCTTTTGGAATATCTAGCTAAGTTGATATCATTAAAGAAAGTCAAAATAGTTGGACATGAGTTTAGACTTAAAGGGGATAAAGCAAAGTGTTATTTGTTTGGGTTGAAAGATTATTTTAGAGTATCTAGATTAATTAAATCCATAGCCTTATGGTGATGAGGAGATCAAAGTTGGACAAATTTGAACAACCGAAAGTCTTCTGGAGTTTAAAAGTATGAAAATTGGCAAAGGAGAATTCTACAAGATGAAAATTCTTAGGGAAAGAGATAAGACTTATGGAGAAGTTAAGTAAATATTCTTTAGTAAAGAGATTATGTTCCACTTGGAAAGAAAAAAAAAGTATCCAAGAAAGTTTACTCTTTTGAAAATAGAAAGGAATTTAATGTGTTCAAAACTCCCAGTTAAGTATGGTTTGAAGGCTTGAAAGAGGGGTTACAAGGTATTTGTTTTGGTGTAAAAGAAGAATACCTCATTATCATGTGGAACTTTAGGAGAATATGAGTTGGATAGAAAGATAGCTTGCATAGGTGATCGGTATGGAACTTTTTTTTTACACAAGAATCTGTTACCAAAATAAAGTTTGAGAATAGATAAGCTAAAATGGAGTTACTAGTAACAGTAGATGTTCAAGAATTATTGACATGGTATGTTGAGGTTTCATTAGTTAAGAGGTAAACTATTAAGGGCATTAGTAAGATTTAAGGGATTTTGATGTAGTGTGAAAGTTCGAAATATGAACTAGCAAGACCATCAATTTGATTGAAAAAGGAAATTAATCCAGCTCGAGGTAGACAAAGGTGGTATATGTACAAAAGTAAGTAAGTTGGATCTTCCAATATCACCATTGGCATAAGGGATAGATTGGTAATAAAGTTGAGTTGATAACAAGAAGTTGCTATAGGTGGGTTTGGAGTAGTACAGGATAGTATGTTTTCCCTTGCATGGGCAATGAATTAACTAGCTCTAGGGAGTATGAGTAATTCAAGTTATGACTTATAAATCAAGAAGATTTCATTGTAAAAACCGATTTCAGGGATCAATTATGGTTATTACGAGGTTATGGAAATGTATTATCAATTGACTGGTGCTTTAGCATCCAGGGACTTCAAAACCTCATTTTCAGAGGGAATTTTAAACTCATCCACAATAGGGTCTAAGTAATGATATGTGATTGTTTTAAAGCTAAAGAATAATATAAGGATTGGCTCAAGCAAGTTTTATAGCCCATGACAGTATAGAACCTTATGATGAGTTTCTCATGAATGTGAGGCTTAGTTAGATAGAGTTATTCTTAGACATGTAGACCCTAAGAAAGACATCACAGTCAGTGCTTCTAGAGTAGAAGCAGTTTTTAGTTGACCAGATTTGTTCTGGTACGTATCTTCAGATGAAACATTATATCGTATGACTAGTTTCTCCACTACACCTATGAAGTTTTCTCTGTGACAGAATGGTAAGCTCAGATATATGTTTTTAGTGGATAAGACTTTCTTAAGCTTATAACAGTTTTCATAGTTCTTAGCTTGAACGTGTTAAAGTATTGTTGGTTTTCAGCATCTTAAGTTTCATAGTTATATATGGAAGGGGTTGTCACACCTCTTTTGATACTAGTTTCAGCTATATCAAACAGTTACTCTCATTTTACATCTAGTTTTTGGAAGAGTATCCAGTTAGCATTGGGTACTCGATTGGATTTTAATACAACTTTTTACCCATAGACTGATGGTCAGAAAGAACATTTGAACTAGACATTGGAGAGTATGTTGTGCACTTGTGTGTTAGAGTTTTCCAGGAGTTGAGACTCTCACATGCATTTGATGGAATTAACATAATTACAATTATCCAATTACCATTGGCATGTCGTCGTTTGAAGTCCTCTATAGGAAGAGTTGCAGGTCGTCTGTGTATTGGGATGAGGTAGAAGAAAGGAAATTGCTAGGACTTGAGCTAGTGCAAGCCATGAATGGGGCAATACAGAAGATCAAGGCCGTATATAAACACCTCAAAGCAGACAGAAAAGCTACATCGACGTGAGACATAAGGACCTAGAATTTGAGACTAGTGATAAAGTGTTCTTAAAAGTGGCACCTATGAAGGTTGTTCAGAGGTTTGGCAGGAAGGGAAAGTTGAGTCTGAGATCATTGGACCTTTCGAGGTCCTAGAACGAGTTGACCTCATAGCTTACTGTTTGGCATTGCCCCCAGCACTGTCTTCAGTTCATAATGTCTTCCATGTTTCGATGTTAAGGAAGTATGTGACATACCCGTCCCATGTAGTTGACTACGAGCCCTTATAGTTGAATGACAACTTAAGCTACGAGGAGAAGCCTATAGAGATCCTCACCAGAGAGATAAAATCATTGCGTTGCCGGGAAATTGCTTCTGTGAAAGTCCTGTGGCAGAATCACCAGTTCAAGGAGGCTACCTGGGAGCGAGAGGATGAGATGAAAACCCAGTACTCAGAGCTTTTTCAAGAATAAACTTTCGAGAGCGAAAGTTCCTTGAGGAAGGAAGAATGTAACACCTGGAGTGTTTTAACTATCGAGGATGAAAGTTCTTTGAGGAGGGAAGAATGTATCACCCCACACATTTTTATATAAAAATGTAATTTCAATAACGTTATTATTTGGAAATTCATTAATTGCTTAGTCCTTGGATCTCAAGTATAAATGCAGGAATTTAAGTTTTGGCAGAAAATTATTCACTTTTGAATTTCAATGTGAAAGTTATGACAGGAATTAATTTTCTTTCGAAATGGAAAGAAATTAATTATAATTATACCTTCCTTTTTAGTTATTATATTTATTATTATTATTGTTATTATTTTTAAAAACCCACCAACCCATCTCCTTCTTCTTCCTCGCACGGCGACACCCCCCCCCCCAATTTTCTTTCTTCTTTCCTCCCAATTGCACGCCGCCTTCCCTCACTGTCCAAACCCACGAACGCCGCGTCTCCCCTCACTGCCTCATCAGACCGCCGCCACGCCTCCTTCGTGCTCAGATCCGAAGTTGTCGTCACTCGCCCAGCCGATTTCTCCTCCATTCGTGGCCGCATTGCCCAGCTGAGGGTGTTGTTTTCGTTCATCTGACGCCCCTCTGTCGGAAACCCATCGTTTCAAGCCCTTAGCCTAGCTCGTTGTTCGTCCGATCCGTCCAGCCGCCGCTCCCTTGCGCCTCGCTGGCCCAGACTCGATCAGCTGCCGCCTCTTCACGCTTCGCCAGACCCAGATCCATCGTCGGTCGTTTCTCTTGTCGCCGTCGGATCTATTCCAGGTAAGGTGGAGGTAGTTCGGTTTGATCTCTTAGCCATTAACGTTGGTTTTGTCATTTTGATTCACAGTTGTTGGGTTTTATTTGAAGGTGAGTTTTAACGAAGCTTGGACTTAGAGGTAGCATTGTCAAGGGAGGTTGGAAGTGATTTTCATCCTTTGGGTAAGTTTTTGGATATATTGGACTTGGGTTCGAAGTTTTGTTGTTATGGTTGAACTGAAATTATTTGAGTTGTTTTCAGAATTGGGACCGCTACTTCAGGTTGCCGCCATAGTTTGGTCATTTGATTTTTGTTATTCGTAGAGTTTCATTTGAGGTAAGTAATCTTACCACTAGAACTGCCCACGGGCCAGGCTTTAGTTGTATGCTAGCATGATGAGTGTATGTTATGGTAAATGTTAGCATGTTGATTGATAGTACGACTTGAATCAAAGTATGTTTTGGCACGAGTTCTGATTTATTTAAATATACACCTAGGCACTTGATTGTTAGTATGGGGTAGTATGTGTTTCCATATGTTGGTATCTGATCTGCTGATGTTGAGGCATATTTGTATGATGTGGATCTATGATGTTAAGGTATACATGAATGTTGTAGAATATATTGTTGAGGATTATGTGTATGTGGTAGAGCCATGGTATCGAGGATTACATGTATGTCATAGATTCGTACGGTGTTGATTTTTGAATGTTGAGGCTGTGTGAACATCCTCACTGATTAGTTAGATGCTCACCAGTTTGTGTTTCCTTCGGGATTCACCAATTTGTGTTTCCTTCGGGATTCACCAGTTTTGTGTTTCCTTCGGGATTCACCAGTTTGTGTTTCCTTCGGGATTCACCAGTTTGTGTTTCCTTTGGGATTCACCAGTTTGTGTTTCCTTCGGGATTCACCAGTTTGTGTTTCCTTTGGGATTCACCAGTTTTGTGTTTCCTTCGGGATTCACCAGTTTTGTGTTTCCTTCGGGATTCACCAGTTTTGTGTTTCCTTCGGGATTCACCAGTTTTGTGTTTCCTTCGGGATTCACCAGTTTTGTGTTTCCTTCGGGATTCACAGTTTGTGTTTCCTTCGGGATTTACCAGTTTGTGTCTCTTTCAGGATTCACCAGTTTGTGTTTCCTACGGGATTCACCAGAGGTAGTGGGCATACTTAACTACAGTAGGATAGGACCCAGTCTCTTACCTATTTCATGTGTGTATATGTGCCATAGGTGCGTATCTAGAGGACATAGATGCCTAGCCTGACCCTAGTGGTAGGGTTACTTACTGAGTATTTCATACTCATTCTTTCTTATGTTAATGTTTCAGGTAAGGGTAGAGATGCACCAGCGATGGCGCAGCGGAATTCGTGATCATGCCACTGGGACTAGTTTTTACGCTTCCGCATCATGAAATTTAGAGTCCTTATTTTCCCTTAATGTTTAGTTTTACTGTTTGAAACTTATTATTAAGGATTGTTTTTTTTTTTTTATTACTTTTAATAGTCTTTACGAATTATGGGTATCCTATTATTGTTTTAATAATTGCATAAATGGCTTTTGAACTTCTCTTGTCTATTTAGCATTTATTTCAACATAACTGAGCGTCGTTTCAAATCCTATGCATGCATTTATCTTAGTAATGGCCTAATCTAAGTCCTAGGGGATCGGGTCGTTACACATCTAGTGGTTATTATTTCACGGTCCGGTCTTATGCAAACTCATTGCATAGGATACCCCCACTCGCATGTCAACTACACGAACACGTTGAATCATTGTGTTTGTATTAAATACAAAGTGGGTCATATTCATAGTGTTACCAATATAAGGTATCCAGCCTTATCCCTATACTATAGACCTTTCAGGCTATATCTTGAACATTGATTATTGTATGTCTCTACACATAGTTCAAGATTCATAAGGCAACCTTGGATGTTTGTTTATTAGATTTAGGGTTATTAAGACAAAAATAGACAAACAACGCAAACAATTTGTTTATTAGATTTAGGATTATTAAGAAAAAATAGACAAACAACGCAAACAATAATATTTATTGAATTAACATCTATAGCTCTTTATTGATGACGGTTAATTAATAATGTTTACTATCTACGAGTTTTAAGGCATAAAATTCAACAACATTTAGTATCTCACAAACACACGCCCCAAAATTGCGTATGCTGTTAATTATCTCAGTTAATTTTTGCACTCTCCGACTGATGTCCACTGGCAAGCTGCTAAAAGAGTTTTGAGGTATGTCATTGGCACTTGTCACTATGGTCTTATGTTTTAGCAAAGTTTTTGTATAAACATTTCAAGATTCTCTAATGTTGATTGGGCATCAAACATTGATGACCGGCGATCAATGGCTGCCTATTGCGTATTTGTGGGAAACAATCTAGTGTTTTGGTCCTCAAAGAAACAAACGATTGTAACATGTTCAAGTACTAGATCTGAATACAGAGCCTTGGCTCAAGCTTTCGTAGAAATCATATTGCTTCAACAACTGCTAGACAAAATGGGTATGAAATCAAATATGAGATTGATCCTCTGGTGTGATAATCTATGTGTCAGAGCCTTGGCAACAAACACGGTCTTCCATTCTCGAACCAAGCACATCGATATCGATATTCACTTTGTAAGAGATCAAATCACCAATTGCAGCCTGGAGATTCATTATGTACCTACGACAGATCAACTTGCTGACTGTTTGACGAAGCCTTTCTTCCATTCGCATTACTATTTACTTCATGAAAAAATTGGTATGGTTGATCTAACCCCAAGTTTGAGCGGGATATTAGGGAAAATACCACGTTGGAAGAGGCTAACAAGTCAAAAGTGTCAAATCCTCATAAGGAATGCCACAATAGAATGAAAGTCCACGTATGAGAAAAGTGGTCCACATTTCCAATTTGTTATAATTTGTTAAAAGATTCTTATTCCCTTATTTATTCTGATTCTTTATTTTTTCTGCCCTTAAATTAGGGTTTTCCATATATTTAAAAGCCATGGTTGTCTCTCTATTCATCAAGTGAAAATATTATGAGAAATTCCATCAATTCAAAGCTGCAAATCCTTAACTCTATTTAGGACCCGTTTGATAACGTTCTTGTTTCCTATTCCGTATTTTTCATTCCCTGTTTCTTGTTTCCTATTTCCTATTTTTTAAGAACAAGAAACAAGAATATGTTTGATAACTATTTCTGTTTCCCATTTCTTAAAAAATAACAATAACAGAAACTTGTTTAATAACTATTTCTTGTTTCTTGTTTTTTGTATTTTGTATTTTTTTTCCTTTACATTTTTCTCTCCATATTTTATAGTTTAAATATAATTTAATTATATAAAATTTAAAAAATATATAGCATCCATTAAAATATAAAAAATAATTATTAAATATTTACATCATCAAATACACATAAGTCCGATGTAAAATTAATAACACTAATACAATTGTTTCTATCATTCATATGTTACTAAAATTTGATTTACAATATCATTTCTCACTCAAGTCATTTGTTTTAAATTTTAAATAATGTAAACTCAAATCTAACTATAATGTAAACTCAAATCTAACTCAATTATATTATAATGTAAATGTCAATGTATCACCTTAGTAAACAAAATTTATAACTTGTTTTTTATGTAAGAAAAAAATTAAATTTAAAATAATATATAAAATACATATATCACCTTAGTAAACAAAATGTATAACTTGTTTTTTTAAGGAAAAAAATTAAATTTAAAATAATATATAAAATACATATTGCAAATGGTAAAATTTAAAATTCAAAATCTTAAAAATATTTATATATACATATGGAAAATTTGAAATTTAAAAATCTAAATAATATATAAATCTAAATATTTGAAAATTCAAAATTCAAAAATAAATTAACATATATATAAAAATAATAATAAAGAAAATAAAAATAAATAAAAGAAAAAAAGAATTATAAAATAATTATAAAAAATGTAGAGAAAAATAAAATATAAAACAAAAAAAATCTCACTTGAAATTTCGGAATAATTATAAAAAAAAAAAAAGTGAGTTTCTTAAAAAATAAAAAACAACATAGAATAGGAAATAGAAAATGAAAACATCATGGAATGGAGTACTAAATCGTTTTTCTTATTTACAATCTCTGTTGTATGAAATGTTTATTTTAAAACAGTTTAAAGTTTCTTAAGAAAATGATGGTCTCCCTGTAAGAGGACTCATTTTGACAATTTGTAATTTGCATCTTTATAAGATCTTATCGAAGTCAATACAAAGTGGAAATGGAGGAGGACCCATCCACCAAAATGGATAACCTCCTTTCCAAACTCACTAATGCGACAAAATCATTCATATTACAATCATTGCTTCCCTTTAATCTCCCATTATCAACCATATCAACTCTCTAATTTAATATTCAATTTGAAAATGCTCTTATCTTATCAATTACTTTTATATGTACATCTACACATAATAAGTTCAAATTTCCAATCCTTGTCAAGTTAATGGATATGTAGTTCAACTTCCATTATCCACACATGAACATTTTAGCATTATTCACTTCATTTAAATTAATAAATTTGACATTAGATAGAGATAAATAATGCAATTATTGAAGGTGGGGTTCACTGGAATATGTTCATAACATGATGGGAGAATTGCTATAATTGTTTTTATCCATTAGGTCTCCACTTAGAGGGGAAAAAAAAAGAACCAATTTTTAGCCATTTCGTGCCTAATATGATATGAAACCACTGAGGAAAAGATTTCAAAGAAAGGGACAGACCAAACAGACTCCACTCAGCCAGTGGCCTAAAATGATGTCTCTCAAATCAAATGTTTCATTTAGAGATGCTTCTGGATAAGATTCACCAAGAAGAATAAGGATATATTCTATTTGAACATTTGATTCTTTAGCTAATTTATCCTAAATCTTTTATCACAAACAGCAAAACCATCAAATAAGAAAAGGCATTTTCAAATAAAATGAGAGATTTGCCAAATTTTGGTGTCAAACTTTAGGGCGAAGCAACATCACAGCCACTATTTACATCAATGATGACAGTGTTTCAAATCAACTGAAAAACCTTCAACTTTGAGAAACAGCAACCCAATCAAACAAACACAATATTATGAAACTCCATCACAAATCTAGTCGTTAAGCCATTCGCCTTTGATTGCTAACGTCGATGGCCGCTCCTTTGACAAATGGCACAATGAAAAGTTCACACATGAATGTGATTTCAACTTCCATGACACAAGCAACTGATTTCTACACCAAATCCACACCTCCAACCTGTTGCTTAGCTAGATATCTTTCCCTTCTTTCTTTCTACAAATGGAACCATGGCATCAAGTATGTCAGAGAATGTAAATGTTCAAATGATTTTAAAACTCAGTAAGGTTTGAAGAAGATGTGGGCAACAGTTTAGTTATATCTCACCCATTCATCGAGGACGAGTCCTCCACCAACAATTTTCGGGTCTGTTTCTTCAGCAGGCTTTTGGCGCATCTCAGTTGCAGCTTCAGCCTCAGCTAGTTGTCGAAAGACTTTCTCCAGTGCCTGAAAAAGAATATAGGAGAAGAATCCGAACCGATATGAAGATTCATTCGAGAAGCAGTTACAGGTGTCCTTGATATTGTGTTTATCACTTGTTACTACTTACAGGATTAGAATGATCCGGGTCAAGAAAAACAACTTGCAGTATTTGCTCAACTGCTACATGGTCTCTTTGCTCATCAAACTGTGAAATGCCATTATTTCAAATTAAAATCCGAAAGTTAATCCTAGAATGAATTATAATTAGTTTTTCACATAAGAAAACTAGAAGATCTTCACAAAACCACTTGATCATAAATGGAAAAATTGCATCATAGGATTGATAATAAGTGACTAGAAGTATTTAATTAGCCTACCATTCATTTTAGTCATTGTGAATGCGACAAAACTATACCTCAGGAAATTATCTTGAAATGGCAGCAGATACTGAACTTTATAGAACAATGAAATAGTAAATGCTCCTCTTGAGACAATAATAATACAAGCATTGGCTACAAACTAAGCATGGAAAAACAGTTACTATTTCATCAGAATTTGAGACTGCAAGACATACCAGCTCCGGCACGTAGTCCATGTTGCCCTTCACTTTCAAGCTCACAATCTTGAACTTGACCCTTTTCTTATGATCTACATGCTTGTCATTGTTATCTAGTGGCTCCACAAACTTGAATACTGAAGTCAATCACAGATATGGGAATCTCAGCAAAATTCCAAATGATTTAGTTACATTGTTTCTACTTGCCATGTTGAAACAATGTAAGACAAGTGTCTTACCGGTTGCAATAATACTTTCATCAGGAGCAAGTATACCACCAGGAGGACGCATGTAACAGCTCTTCGGTGCGGTCGTTTGGAACTACAACAATTAAAGGGATCACAACTCACAAGTAAGATGGCTGTATTGGGTAGATTAAAACAACAAAGAAAGTTTGGCATCTATAATAAAACTAAACAACTCAGTATTCATACTGATAAAAGTTCGAGAAGGAAATAATCCATACTTTGAAAGCCACATGATTCTTGCTCGTATTCTTTATCTCAATAGCACTCTTGACCTGCTTCCCAGGTTCAACTTTAAGGGGAAAGAAGAAATGAAAGAAAGAAATCAAAATGCAATTGTGAGGTAAAACAAATCTAGTCAACAAATAAAATGATGCAACAACCAATATATCCAATTCAAAGGCCCCATTGTTGTTAGACGACAAAACAAACTAGCCTATATAACCAAATAGAGAGGAAGCGATCTGAAAAAATGAACAAAAAGAAAAGGAGAAAACAACATTCTATAAACCCAATCAAGAACAGATCATTTTTTAGTTTAAAATTTGGACAACATCTTTTAGAGAGTAACTAAGTAGTCATCAATCATCATCCTTTATTAGATTCACAATGAACAGGGGAGGATGAGTAAATGAACACATTAAAATTCTATTTTAGCTCAATCTACTGCCGGATCAGAAAAGCAAGAAACCAGAAATTAGAGCTTCCACATTGAGACAGAGGAAAGAAGCAAAAAACACACAAGCTTTTCGATCATCCAGAAGCCAAACACAGTTGAAGAACAGAACGAAAAGGCAACGAAACCTCATTATGAACCCAGAAACATGACGACCCAGATGAAACAATCAACTAACTTAATCAAGAAAACACTAAACCCTATAAATAAACCAAAAACCAAGTTCCCCATCAGGCAGAAAATCAACCAAGCACAAGAGAAAAAGAACCGCCGGAGACATACATGGAAAGTAGAGCTTATTGGAAGGATCGAGACGAAGCCTTCGTTTGGTAGGAAGTAAAGATTTCGCAATTGACGAAACCACACCAGGATGAGAACTCGAATGCTCAGCTGGCTTATGACCATTACTTTGCAAATGAACTCTATGAATAACAGACGATGAAGAAGAAGAAGAAGATGGAGCATTGCTGTTTTGCCAAAAGGGAATACTACAAAGGGTCAAAACCTTCTCATCGGCGACAGCCATTGAAGCCGCCAAATCAGACCCTTCAAGTTCTTCCCAAGTGTTCTCCTTCTACAAGAGGTCGATTCCTTAGTGGCGAAGAGAGGATTTGGGGTTTTGCTATTTGGGATTTCCTAAACAGGGGATTTATTTAAGTGTACATCTCCTTTACTCGCTTCTCTTCGAATTTACCGTAGCCGAAACAACCCTTCCGAATTCGGTTTGATATTCTAATTTTGGAATGTAAATGGGAAAATTGTATAGTTGAGAATTTTGATGGGTTGAAGCTGATGATGCCGTTAAATATACTTGAAATACTGGAATTTATGTCCAATCCGACCAAGAATACGGTTCCGTTGCAGTAATCTTCGAATCATCATCGCATTTGTGGTGGCAATATCTGGCATGACAGTTCGCCTGTTTTTTCACTAATGCACTTTTTGAACCACATTAAACAAATCACTAACAAGAAAACTTGTCAAATACAAACCTTTCATTAGATTAAACAAACCATTACAACTGAACCAACCACAGCTTAATATAAACAAATATTATTATCTTTAATTAAAAGAACTGTTGTTAACAAATAGCAATTGTTCTTTACTGTTGTTGTATATTCTTTTTTTCTTTTCAAGAAAAAGTTGAATTCCCATCAAAATTTAACAAGTTAATGTACTAATGAAGATACACACAAGGATAATAGGAGTAGAGAAGATGACGAGAAAAGGCACAAATAACAAGTTGCTTGAGGAAGATCAATCCTAAATATTCAAATATTTAATAGTGGGGGCCAAAAGTTATGATTTTCGCCACCATATTTCCCACTTTTTTCCTCATTTTCATTTGTTCTTCGAGAAACTGGAGATCTACTTTTGCTTGACAAGAATTGATAAAGCTATCTTTATAAAGACAACATTAGTGCATGCAGTGAAAGGTGTATGATGATGATAAGCAGCGATGTTGTAAACAAACATGTATGTTCCTGAGGTGTTCTTAAGTGTTCAAGTAACATAAGAAAATTGCTCACCAACTAATCTTCCCTTGTGACTCTGACCCCTCTTCCAAAATTTCTGTTTTTTCTTCAACATGCTCATTAATAGTGTTCTAGTAATGTTTCTCTTGTTTTGACTTTGTCCCTTAAGTTTACTACATGAAATTGTAACTTCTACCTGATCCAAGGAAGCATAGTCGTATTTTTTAACTTTTCAAGTGTTTTAATTTTGAAAATAAGTCATTTTTGGTAAAAGTTAAAAGTATTTGACAAGCATTCAAAATATCTTTTAAAACATATTTTAAATAGTTTTTGTAAAAATAGTTTAACTAAAAATGACATTTCTAAAAAACATTTTTTCTCTAGTCAATCCAAACATACCTATAAATTATACCAATATAAGTATGATTTAGGTCTCATTTGGTAACTATTTTGTTTTTTGTTTTTGTTTTTGAAAATTAAGCTTATGACCACTACTTCCATCTCCAAGTTTCTTTCTTTGTTATTTACTTTTCACCCATAGTTTAAAAAACCAAGTCAAATTTTGAGAACTAAAAAAATTAGCTTTTAGAAATATTTTTGTTTTTGGAATCTGGCTAAGAATTCAATCACTATACTTAAAAATTGCAAATCAATTCAAGTTTCTTTCTTTGTTATTTACTTTTCACCCATAGTTTAAAAAACCAAGTCAAATTTTGAGAACTAAAAAAATTAGCTTTTAGAAATATTTTTGTTTTTGGAATCTGGCTAAGAATTCAATCACTATACTTAAAAATTGCAAATCAATGTAAGAAATGCGAATGATATAGACTTAATTTTCAAAAACAAAAACAAAAAACTAAATGGTTACCAAACAAGACCTGAGCAATTTGAGCGTTTATTCCTTTATTTAAAGTTAGTTTTTTTTTATTGCACTTAGAAAAAGGTTCAAGTACAAATTTAGGGCCTATTTGGGCCCAAGAGTGGAGTGAGTGGAGAGCCCAGTCCATGTTTGGGGCTCCAACTATTTTTAGTTGGAGCTCTAATATTATCTTCAAAATTAACCCTAGGAAACATTATTCCCAACCCCACGATTTCTGTCATTTCACTATTTGCAACATCTCTTTTCTCCCTCGTATCTTCTATCTTCTTTCTTGTCATATGGAACGAAATACTTAGATTTAGATCAATGATGTTCTTCCTTCTCTCTTTACTTCTCTGTCTTCAGATTTGGCTTCGATGCCGTCTTTAGATCTGGTTTCGCATTTCTTCGTTTTCTCTTTACTTCTCTGTCTTCAGATTTGGCTTCGATGCCGTCTTTAGATCTGGTTTCGCATTTCTTCGTTTCCGCCAGTTCCATCGGCATTGAAACCTGATCTAGATCCTTAGATCTATAGATCTAGCCCTTCACATATCTATAGATCTACATTTATGGTGGTACTCTTCTTGCATTTTTTTAGAACCATTCACAGATCTATAGATCTACCGATCTGGATTCGTGTCTTTTGCCCTTGCCACTCCAAACAATCTCTTCTTTAGCTACTCCAAATCTTTGATTCCCTTTTCTACTTTATTCTATCTTCTCACTCTATCGAAACAGGCCCTAATTTGTTTGGATGACGGACGATTGTGCTTGGTGGGGGCGGAAGTTATCATTTGGAGAGTGGTAGGGTGTGAAGGACAAGTTCAGGAGCTTGGTAGGGGGAGGTTCGAAGGTAATCTTCTTTTTTCCTTTCCCAGTCGATGATGAGGTCATTTTTATTTTTATTTTTTTTCAATTTTAGCTCAAAACTTTGTAAATTATGCTCTATGTTTGTCCACATTTTGCTTCGAAATTATGCTTTGAATTTCGTTTCACGTTCATTGTTTTGATATTATCGTTTTTGTTTGTTCATTATTTGTCCATTTTCTAAATTATAAAAAAATGGAGAAACATGTGGTTTGGGCTGTTGGGTATTCTTAGGTTGATTCTATAGGGTATTTGCGGGATTTTGGTGATTTTGATTAGGTTATTTGATGAATTTGATGAATTTTGGTAATTTTGATTAGGTTATTTTCAATATGTTGTCTATAGTGTATTTGATGAATTTTGGTAATTTTAATTAGGTTATTTTCATTATCCTGATGAAGAATGATGGACTTTCTCTTCGTAGTGTCCATTGTTTGTCCATCTTAGTCATTGTCTGTCAATTATTTGTCACTTTTGGCCCCTGTTTGTCCATTGGTTGGCCGCAAATTTTGGTATCTGTTTTTTTTTAACTTTTGGCCTCTGTTTTCATTGTTTGTTGTATATTGATTGACAGTAGTTGTTAGGTACAATTTATTGTATTCATCATTGTCATATCATCTTTTAGGATAGTTTATTGTGTATTTATTGACATTGGTTGTTAATTACTGTTTATTAGGTAGGTTTCTGTCAAAATCATTGACTTTTATTTACATATGGATCTCAATTAAAAAAAATATATATCATGAGTCAATAGTTCACTCAACTATATATATATACATATATATATATGTCTCACACTTCACTTCAACTTTAGGCCAAACCCATTCCATCTACTTGCCTAATGCAATTGGTATGTCATTTCTCTTGTCTCCAATATTTTTTTTTATCCTGTGTTTTATTTCAAAATATTATGAACTTCTTTGCATCTTTTGGTTTCTATTGTCTCTATTGTTCGTCTCTAATTTTTAATTTTTCTTCCTTGAATGAAATAACTTACCCTTGTTTGTCTCTGATTTAAAATCAATTGTTGGTCATTCTATCTATATTGTTGATTTCTCATTTACTATTATTCATGATATTATCTGAAATTCTATGTTCAATGAATGAATTTCATAACTCTGAGGTTGGACCCCATTCCATTCCTTTTTTTTTTTTTTTTTTGCACTTTATAATTATGGTCTCACTTGCCTTTAACTATAAGGACAAACATATTCCATCTACTTCATAAATGCAAATGGTATGTCTTCTTCCTCTTTATCCAACATTTTTTTTATCATGGGTGTTAACTAGTGCCTCCCTATTATAACTTTTTTTTATAGTACTAATATTCTTTTTTGTAACTTGTTTTAAGGTTGGTCTTGTTACGAATCAGCTGCATCAAACGCTGTCTACCAATTTTCTCTTGATGAGGTGATAACTATCTATCATTATTATGGTTTATGTAATTCTTTTCGTGGTTTAGGTTACACATTTTTCTTTATCTTACTTATATTTGTTGCTAATCATTACTTTTTGTGTGCTCTTGTCAAGGTGGACTATTAGCATACTCGGGCATTGCATGAGGTCCGTTAACATGAATATAGTAATTTGGACGAATATTCATATATTCTTAATTATAGTTGTTTGTATGATGAAAATAGAAATATATGTTTGTTTCATATTTATAGCTGTTTGGAGTAATTTATAGTTGATTGGATGAATTTATAGTTGGGTGACTGTTTTATAAATCTTGTTTATGTTTGGATGAATAACATTACTTTATACTTGTTGCGATGTTTGGGTGATTGACAATAATAATATTTAAAAAAAAAAGTAATATAAAAAATCTGATTGTTGTATTATTTACTAAAAAAAGGATAACATGAAAAAAGAACATAAAAAAAATTAACATGAATAAAAGAAAAAACAGTTTGCTATGGACAAAAATTGGTTTTTTAAGTCTGCAGAAAAAAAAAAAATAGTAATGTTAAAAAAACAGTTTGCTATGGAAAAAAATCGATATTTTAAGTCTAAAAAAAATAGTTTCATTAACATGGAAAAGAAAAAAGAAAAAAAGGATAACCATTGTTGTTTAATTTGCTTCTAAAATAACATGAAAAGAAAATTAAAAAGATAGTTTTTTAAGGAAAAAAGTCCCAATCAATAGTGTAAAAAAAAAAAAAACAGTTTGCTATGGACAAAAAACGACATTAAAAATCAAGTTTGTTAGACTCAAAAGAACATAAAAATAGAAACTCGAAAAACAATTTGTTTCATATGGCATTAAAAAAAACATAAAAAATTCAGTTTTTTAAGAAAAGAGTCCCAACCAATAACGTAATAAAATAACTGTTTGATATGGAATAAAAAAAAAACTTAAAAAATCAGTTTCGTAAGTCTCACTTGTTTACTATGGAATAAAAAAAATAATTTAAAAAATCAGTTTGATGGACTTAAATTCGAACATAACATCAAAGACTTAAAAAAACAATGTTGTTTAATATGACATAAAAAAAGAACACAAAAAAAAAAAATCAATTTGTTGGATTTGTTTTCATAAATATAGTGCCAAATTGATAGTGTATTTGTTTTTAAAATAACGTAAATGAAAAAGAACATAAAAAATCGATATTGTAATTATTTTATGATCTAAAATTTTTCTTTCAGGACCAGCTTCAATTTTTTGAGTACGTAATGGACCCAACAGAACTAGTTACAATAATAATAACATTCACAATTTCACAACGTCAGTTACTTTTAACACTAGAGTTATTACTAAATGACCATAGGAGGATAGAAAACACATCATATGACAATAGACATTGTATTAGACAATTAGTATACTTTCGACTCATTCATGAGTCGGACTTATGTTGTTGTCAAAGTACAAGAATGAATAGAAGATGTTTTGTTATTTTATGTTATTTACTTAAGACAACCGGCAGATTAGTCGAAACTGAAGTTATAGATGTAGAGGAGATGGTTGCCATGTTCTTACATATCTTAGCTCACGACATTAAGAACCGGATAGTTCAAAGAGAACTTGTACGGTATGGTGAGACTGTTTCTAGACATTTCAATACCGTTTTATTAGCAGTGTTACGATTACACAATGTGTTGTTAAAAAAAAACCTTTTCCGGTCGCAAACTCGTGTACAGATCAGAGATGGAAATGGTTTGAGGTATAGTTAAACTACACCAACATTAGTTTAACGTAACTTATTTGTTAGGTGAACGTATGCTCATGAATATTTCTTATTTTGTTCCACTACATAACTTTCTGGATGCGTTAGATGGCACATACAACAAGGTAAATGTCAGTGCAACTGATCGCCCAAGGTATAGGACAAGGAAGGATGAAATTGCAACAAATGTACTCGGTGTCGGTACAAATGGTGACTTCGTATTCGTCTTATCAGGGTGGGAAGGATCCGCAGCTAATTTTGGAGTTCTCAAAGATGCAATATCACTACCTAACAGACTGAAGGTTTCGAAAGGTAACTAGTTACACATATTATCTCTTCCTACTCATTGTATTTCTAATATAAGGGTTGACATGATTGGACGTTCAACAGGGTATTATATCTATGTGATGTCAGGTACCCAAATATAGAAGGTTTTTTGGCTCCATATAGAGGCGAAAGATATCATCTTTCAAAGTGACATGGAGGAGGTATGCACCAACAACTCCACGAGAATTCTTTAACATGAAGCATTCTTCTACATGGAATATCATTGAGAGAACGTTCGGGTTGTTGAAGGGTAGATGGGCAATCTTGTGAGGAAAATCATACTATCTAGTGAAAATCCAGTGTTGAACCATCATGACGTGTTGCCTTCTGCACAATCTAGTCAATAGGGTGTTGGGATTGGTGTTCTAAATGTCTTGTATTTTCGTAGTTTGTAAACTTTGTATAAACAAATTGTTATTAATAAAATAACTGTTATTTTATGAGCATACACTCAATCCAATAAATTAAGATCCTAGGTTATTTTATGTAATTTAAACAAGTATGTAGAGACATACAGGTGGATCTTGTTTAAATAATAACCTAAACGGTTTGTAGTAGATGAATAAGGTTAAGTACCTTATCCTAGTGACACTACGGATACGACCCGTTTTGTAGATGCTAAAAGTGTTGTAAAGTGCTACAAATGATTTGATCCTGATCATTCATGTGCAGACATGTGAGTAAGATCATCCTATACAAAGAGTTTGTATAAGACCGAGCTATGAAATAGTTAGTTTCATTATATAACACCGTTAATGTAGAGACTTACATTTCACAAGGATGACCATAGGTGACATGACCTGAATCTTGATTGAGTTGTGAAGTCCTGCTCATGAAGGCAGTCCTTTGATTTGTATGGGTGAGGGTAGCCAGATTGTCAAATCAATAAGCCTACCATTTTGGGAATTCATCTGATTGGGGAATTGGGAACACAACTACACAAGATAAAATTCACTCTTTCCCTGATGACAGGGTAAGTAGATAAATTGCTCCCTTAAGAACTGATTCTGGGACTTGAACAATGTGGTCACACCCTGTCTTGGCTCGAAAGGGACTTGGTCATAGTTGGACTATGACTTATTGTTCACTAGAAGAATCAGTGATACTTAAGGAGTTAGATGTAACTATAGGGGCAAAACGGTTTTTTTGACCCAGCTGTACTTACGAGCAATTTGTGAAGGATCATTGCACTGTTGATTGGTTATATCCAATGGACACAGAAATATACCTGTAGTACAAAGAGTGTAGCTATCGGTGTTTAGTGGAGTGACCGACAGTTAATGGAAGTTGGGTAATTTAACTAAAGAGTTTAGTTAATTATCTAATTACCATTTGAGCTTCAATCTATAGATCCATAAGGTCCCTTCTGTAACTCAACATGGATTTAATTGACAAATAATTTTAGATCAATTTGAAGTATTCAAATTAATTGCCAGAATTAATTATATATGATATAATTAATTAAATTAATTATACATGTGATATAATTAATATAATGTATTTAATACATTATAGTATAAAGTATTATGAGAAGAATTTGAATATGATTCAAATACTAATTATGTGAATGAGATTCATATAATTAAATTTAATATAAATATGATTTATGTTAAATATCATAAATAGTTTAGAGGAATTAAATATTTGGATGTGATTCAAATATTAATTATATGGATGTGATTCATATAATTAAATTTAGTATAAATGTGATTTCTATTAAATATCATGCATTGTTGAGAGAAAATAAAACTATAGATTATATGTTATATTTGATATAACATATAGTATATATATATATATAATAAGATAGTTATTATATATATATATTATTTAATTTAATTAAATTTATTATTTATTTTTAATTTAATCAAGGAAGGGAGTTACAACTCTCTCCCCCTATTTTCTCTCAAGTTACGTATAGATGGGGGTATGTGAATCAGTTGATCATTCATCTTCTTCATCGATTTTTTAGAGAACATTTCTCTCTGCAGAAAAACACAGAGAAGAAATGCAGAAAAACACAGAGAAGAAATTCTTTCCCTCTTCACTCTCAATCTCTCTTCCTCCCTCTTCCAAATCTAGGGCAGAGCCCACAACTCCGACCTATTCTCAATCTTAGAGACTATAGAAGGTTCCGTTTGTGATGGTTGTTGGCTTTTTGGCCCTTAATATCAAATTAATTAATTTTAATTAATTAATTAATCAATGTTTTGATGATAACAAACTAAATTTTTAATTACTGAAAATTTTAGTGTTTTAATATGCTCATAGCGTAGAGCTTGGAACAACGATTCTAACACCTCTTGAATCACCAATCCGACGACGACACGTGGAGCTTTAGGAGAGTGACACGTGGGGCTTTTGGTTATTTAAAATATTATATATATATATATATATATATATTATTTTATTAAAATAAAAATGAAATTAAAAAAATTAAAAGGAAAATAAATTTAATATTATTTTATGTTTGTGTCTAACTACTAGTTTTTTACACATGGTATGTTTTTTTATTTTTGGATTGACTTTAAAAAGAATGAATTTAAAAAGAAAATGAATTAAAAGGAAAATGAATTTAATATTATTTTATGTTTGTGTCTAACGGTCAGTTTTTGACACATGGTACGTTTTTTTTATTTTTTGGATTAATTTTAAAAAGGAAATGAATTTCAAAAGAAAATGAATTTAATATTATATTTTGTTTGTATCTAACGGCTAGTTTAATTTAAAATCTCTACCATTGATTTTTCTTTTCCAAAATCCAGGTCCAAATTAATTTTGGTTTCTAAAATTTTTTTCCATCTCTATATAAACCACATTCCTCTCCAAATTTTGAACCAACAAATTTTACATTTCATAATCCTCCAAAACTCAAAAGTTTCCATTGTTGCTCTCTCTAAGCTCCCAATTTTTTTCTTTTCATCTTATTCTTGAGAGAGTGTTATTGTATTGTGAGGATAAATTTGTTGAGTGCTTAAACTTGTAAATCCACTATAGTGAGAGTTATATTATGTTCTTCAAAAATTCTAACATTTATAACGGTTTGATCTTAAACCGTGGAAAGGATCGGGTTTGCTCTTGAACCCGTAAAAGGAGCGGTGGTGTAATTGGGCTCTAATCCATGGAAAGAGTCGGAAAGATTTTATTCATATTCCCAAGAGGTACTTGGGGTGTGGAGTAGGTCGAGTTTGACCGAACCACTATAAAAATTACGGTGTCTTCTTCTCTAACTATTTCCTTTTTATTTTTGAAATTAATTTAACAAATTTATTGTATGTTTTAGTTTATTCTTATTTATTTGCTAAATTTTGATAAAATTAAATTATCACACTTTTTGTCATCTTATTTGTTGCATAAATTGAATTTTTCTTATTATTTATAAAAAGTGTATTAATTAGTTTAATTGGGTTAATTTAAAAAAAAAAAGTTTAATTAAACCCTATTCACCCCTCTATGGTTACCATATTGATCCAACAGTGGTATCTTCCAATTGGAGCTCGAAGAGGATCGTGATCTTGATCAAGAGGGAGTACGTGAAGAAGTATGGCTACAAGGGTTTGTATATCTTCTTCCCTTTTCTCTCCCTCTAAGCATGCTGTAAAATTGGGATCGATCCCCGCTTCCGCTGTAGAACCATCATTGGTTTCTTTCATAGGAAAATGATTAATAGTGAACTGATTCAGGATTTGGATGAGGTGGATTCAAACTTCGCTACAATTGGAGGGAGGGGGTGAGGAGGGATGAGATCAATTATATTGAGAGTTCAAATGAATGGACCCAATGGACGGATAAATTGGCGCAACAGATGTTTACTGAATGAAAATTGCATACGTGTAGTGCCTTTATGCTACTTTAATCAATTAAAATGCTTATATTTCTTTGTCGTGTGTTGTGAAATGATTTCGAGGTTGTTTAGGACGCTGGGATGATATAGGATGTGGGGAGTTCTGATGTCTAGAGAGTTCTGATGTCTGAAGAGTTCTGATCGAGTATGAACGATCAAGTATGTTCAAGCACTGAGATGTTATACGATACACGGAAGGAAAATGACGGTGAGATACAAAACACGTTCCAAAAATGGGCCCACAAACAATTAAAATTGGTGAGATAGGATAATGGGCCTCCAAACACTAAGATGATATAGGATGTGGGGATATATCATCTCATGTTGGGCCTCCCAAACAGCCCCTTCATTTGGAACTCTCTTAATATTATTATGTTTAATATATTTTGTACTTCACTTTACCCATTAGTTATGTTCCGTATTTTTTTTTTATTTATTTGTATTAAAATATGTATGTATATACACTAGAATGTCAAGTTCTTCAAGAGCCCCGAAACACACTTGGACTAAAGAGGAAGAAGTGAAGCTGGTCGAGTGCTTGGTGGCGTTAGTTGCATCTGGTGGATGGAGATTAGACAATGAGATGTTTCAACCTGGGTACTTGGCACAATTACAATGTATGATGGCTGAGAAGTTGCTCAGCTGTAATATCCAAGGATCACCGACTATAAATTGTCGAGTCAAATCTCTAAAAAAAACTTACGAAGCAATCGTAGAAATGAGAGAATTAGCTTGTAATGGATTTGGTTGGAATGAGGAATTCCAGCATATCACAATAGAGCGGGAGTTATTCGATGGAGGGGTGAAGGTGCAATTTTGTCTAAATTGATTTACGAATATTGATAACCTAATCATAACATCCACTTTACCCTTCATGCAGAGTCAACCTGCAACAAAGAGGCTTCTACAGAAGTTGTTCCCATACTATGATGATTTGACCTACATCTTCAGTAAGGATTAGACTACAAGAGGACGGTCAAAGACCTTTGTAGACATCGAGTTTAACGTCCCAAACCATATGAATGATGGTGTTTCTATCCATGAATCATAGGATCCGAACTTCCTCACGATGTCTAGTCAGGGAATGGACATGTCACAGGATGACATGCATGGAACACGTACTGGTCGAAGAACTGAATGAGGAAATGCTTCGAGAGAAAGTAAGAGGAAGTGAAGTGGGAATCAATCTGAAATGTCAGAAATTGTTAGGAATGCAATGGAGTTCACAAATGACCAATTGAAGGCCATTGTAGAATGGCCGAAAGAGAAGCATGCAACCGAGGTCGAACTGCATGCAGAAGTCGTAAACCAACTCCAAGATATTCCTGAATTGCATAACTGCCAAAGGGTGAAGCTTATGCAAATCATACTCCATAGTGTGCATCTAAAAATAATGTACTTTTTTTTTTGCTATGTTAACTAAGGTACCTTCCAAAATGACAAAGAAACAGTGGTTAGCTTTTAACATAAATTAAAATCAAATTAATTTTGTATAAATGGGTGGAACATATAGTTTTAATTATATTTTCAAAATATGATATTTCACATACATAATTATTAGTATTATAAAAGATGGTAGTAGAAAAAGTCACACGCGGTCTAAAATAATCTACATTCAAATAATGTTATAATTCAGATTACAGTAACCTGCACCCCAAACACAGACTATTATAACTCAAACTACAATACTCTACACCCCAAACACAGACCACAATACTCTATACCACAAACACAAACTATTATAAATCAGACTATAACAATCTGCACTCTAAACACAGATTATAATAATACACAGTTTATTATAATCCACAGACTATAATACCCGAATGCCCTCTTAGTTTTTTATAGTGGAAAATAGTTACCAAAGTTTCTTCTTGTACAAGAACAAAAATTTGTTTATCTGCATTAAGAAAAAAAAAACCTTTTGCTTCAACTTTTCAACTCATTAGGATAAATCTAAATAAGCCATTCACGTTCAAGAAATTAGATAATAAAAGAAGAAAATGCATTGAAAAGCCTGGGTAAAGAAGACGGATCACTCTCTGTTTTAAATAAAGGAATAAATACCTATTTTTATTAAATAGGCAACATTATGGGAAATCAAGCCGATCACTGTAAGTACATGAGCCTGCTGTTCACATAACAATCAATGATGATGATCATTCAGAAAAAAGATAACTATAGCTACAATCAACGGTAGGAGAATTTGAACCATCGACCTTATGGTATATCGGATGTACCAATTGAGCTATGCTCCTTTGGCAAAAAAGATAACTATAGGTATAAGTGTTTGTTTTCAACTAAGATGAGAAATATCAATTTCATCTGGAATCTTAAAGGTGGCTGCTGCACCAAATTTCCTGAATTCTTCCCCACTTTGCGTGGAGTCTTCTTCAAAATCCTCCTCTTCTGAATCCTCGTCATGCCTGCTAGGTGTTGAGGGATCATTAACACTTTTTGATCTGCAATTATGGGTAGCAAGCATGTTGACTTGGCCAAGGTGAGAGATTTCCACAACAACAGATTCATTTGCAGGGAGGGGTTGCTTCCAGGGTTCCCCATCCATCCTCATGTATGTGTGATCTGCTGCACCTTTTTGAAACTCAAACCGAATGCGATGGGCCTTGTCCCAAATCAGAGGCAAAATGTGAGTAAAATAGAACAGAGACACAGTGAATGAATATGCTAAAACAAATTCAGAACAATATCTATACCAGGAGAGATACATGATTCTGTCAAGCACAAGGTTAAAGACAAACTTACAACTGGAAGTACTATATAGTTATAGTACATCCTACTTGAATGAAGACCTATAGTGATTATACCCTCTAATCACTAATCCAACCAACCTGCATCAAGTTCTGACTTTTAATCATGAGACAAAATCCCTTAACAGTGATAATATACATGTTGTCACAAGACCATCACTATTCCCTTTGTTCTCATAGCATTGTTGACTTCAACCTTATAAAAACTTAACATAATGTGTATTACAACACTAGTTAATCCAACGGGTCATATCTTGGATGTATATCAATAAAACAAACAATATAACAATGAACTTTTCTGCATTTAGACCAAATTATGTCGGAACCTCAGGATAGATGGATGATTGAATGGATTTCGGTAACCAAGTAGACTCCAAATTCACAAAAGTATAGCCCACAGTGGCAGCAGTTAACCTCAAAGAATGTATTTGATCAATGAATACTTTGGAAGCGCCCTTCAATCAAAAAAAAATCTTACAATTTTTCTTTCAAACATTGCTCAACATTCTGCTCTAAGTCTAGGTATGCTTCATATTCACACAAGTACTAAAAGTTTAAGATTACTATGGAAATAGAACATAATTATGAGATTTTTGGTTGTTATGAGCATTTTACCATAGCTTATATCCCATATGCTGACGGTTATGATCTACAACCGTAACACATGGAAGTAAACAAATCTATATCTGCTTTCAAAAGCCTTCTTTGGGCTTGTATAATGAAGATGCAGTTTACCAAGATGTCTCAACTTAATCCCTAATCTTTAAGTTAATTATCAATTTGGTTATTTATCTTTTACAATTCTCAATTTTACCCTTATTACATTAAAAATTCTCAATCAAGTCAACCATGTAAAATCTACTGCTTTTTGTTAACAAAAAGTTGATGTATTAACACTTCTAACAGTTTCTTTCTTACAAAAAGACCTAATTAGGATTTTTTTTTTAGTTCAAGAAAATGTGAGGGCAGAGAGATTTGAATCTCTAACCTATCAGTCGATTAAATTATGCTTTGTTTGGCAGTGGTACCTAACCTAAGAATTAGCTAATCTAGATTAGAGACCCTGTTGTGTCCCCAGCCCTTTATTCTATTTCTTACCTGTGCAAGGCGAGTTCCATGTCCTTTTGGAGCAAGCAGAACGAGTCCATGCCAAGCATCCCGAAAGCCAACAACCTCAAGAAGGCCATCATCAACATATGGTGGAGTTAAGTCTCTCTATGAACATATTTCATTAAGGAATGACATCAGATACAAAAGGAGAAGCATGTGAAAATAATTAAAGCATTCTACCAACATCAGGATTTAGATATGCTATCTAAATAAAAAAAAAAAAACACATAGATCGGGGACTAACATCACGCCGCTTTCTGTTATTAGGTGTACCCCATGGATTGAATCCACCAGAAAAGCTGGGCAAGTTAAGGCATACGATTGACCTAATTCTGTAACAAACATAAGGGTACAACATTTCATAATAAGAAAGAGAAGCATATGGTATCCTAAGAAAGGGGTCCTATACATTAAAGAACGTCTGACCAGAATTTCTTTTTAGTTCTCTGTTTCTAAAAGTTACACTTGCTACTTCACTATCACTTTGGTAAACTTTCCACTTTTTAGGAAACACATTCAAATTCTAAGCCAATTTCAAAAATCAAAAACAATTTTTGAAAACCACTTTATTTGGACCTTGTTTTGTAACAATTTGGTTTTTTGTTTTTATTTCTTAAAGATTAAGCCTATAAACACTTCTTCCACCTCTAAATGTCTTGTTTTGTTATCTACTTTTTATCAATGTTTTTAAAAATCAAGCCACATTTTGAAAACTAAAATAGTAGTTTTTCAAAACTTGTTTTTGTTTTTGGAATTTGACTAAGATTTCAACTCTTTTATTTAAGAAAGATGCAAACAATGGTAAAAAATTGACAGAAAATAAACTTAATTTTCTGAAAAATCAAATGGTTACCCAATGGGGCTTTAGTTTTCAAATTCTGGTTTTGATTTTGGATCATTTTTTAAAAAAAGGTAACAAAAAAAAAAAAAAAGGTTGATGTAGTGCTTATGGTTTAATTTTCAAAATTGGAAAACAAAATGTTACCATGAGCACCTATAACTATTATCGTTAACTAAGGTGAGAGAGGAGGGGTACTATCTTCTTGCCAGAATAATTATCAAGACTGTATGTGACACAATATGTATCTATTTAAAAAAAAAAAAAAGACTGTATGTGACACAAAGTTAATAGTAGTACTGATAAGAAGGAAACAATAAAATGTAGGGTGCTGGTTTCAGTTTCCAATTATAAATTTTAAAATAATAGTAGTGCTATTACCAAGAAGACACGTTTTCTCCAAAAAAAGAAAAAAAGAAAAAAGCCAAACTCAAATAAAAGAGATGCATCAATACTTCCATAATTGTTCTTCTGCATGTCTTGCAACAATTTGGATGGAAAAATATTATAGTCATCAAATAGTTAAAAATAAGGGTATGCCAACCGTAAACAAAGTGACATTTGAGCGAATTGCAGTCCAAAAGAAAATCAGATCAGTACCAATAGACAAGGAAATTATTTGAAAATTTAATACGAATTTGAATATGGTTCCAAAACAGGAGTTATTTGTAGAAAGTAGAAGAGAGTCCAGTAAGTAACTTTGAAAGCTGAAAAACTTTACCCATGAGGTATATGCAACGGTTTCCAGTCACCATGACATTTCATGATCTCAACCTTAGCCATTTGAGCTATATTCCTACAGTGACAGGAAACTAATTAAACAAAGGAAAGGGAAAAAAACTGAAGGTTAATGCAACATATCATTCTTGCATTACATTTTGAATTAATTAGGAGAAATACCCATTTTTTAAATTAATTTTTGACCGTTTTACACTTATACTTTGAAGTCATTTTCCATTGTAATAAGAATTGTGGTGTAATTGCTCGGGACTATCTGTAAATTATTTCTGCCCAAATCTGATAACTGGCAGATTTGCCCTTGTTAAAGATCTTTCTGTGGTGACTACTAGAGTTATAAAGACGTGGTTTAACCCATTCTAAGGTGACTACAAGGGCCAAAAAATTGAGTTTTTTTGTTGTGTGGAAGCTATGCCATGGGGGAGTCAATATGATGAATAGAGGCATTGCCATGTTTTTTAAACCGTCGTTGCTGCAATCTGTAAGAGGCAAAAGGAAAATGAAGACCACCTATTCTTTCATTGTTAATACAGGATACTATAGCAAGGGTTAGAAATTTAAACGAGAGTTTTAAGCAATCTTGGGATCTCCACATAGCAGTAGCAGCAAGGGCGAACATATTCCAGATGTTACGGGGCCATAGAACATAAGAGGGCTAAAATGTTATGGATCGAGTTAAAGGAACTCACTGGAGTTTCTTGAAATAATGGAATGAGAAGGTGGTAATGACGAGAGTTGGGATTTGGTAAGATGTTGTGAACTTGGCTAATTAAATGGTTTGATATGGAGCTCGTATTTCCATCTTTGTATGGTATTCCCCGAATGCAATTTATACTAATTTTAGTGCATCTTGTAAAGTCTCCTAATGGGCAGCCAGCATCGTGGGGATTGTTTAAAACCTCACAAGGGACGATACATTGGGAATTTTGTGTACCTCATCATGGTTAACTTTTCACACACAAACAAATAAAATAAAATATAATCATTTGGATACGAACATGGATGAAGGATGAAACAAAGGAGCAAAAAACCAGGTGCTGCCAATCTTTGCGTAGGTACTCTGGTACACATTACGAAGAAAAGGTTAAATTTTGGTATACATGCAATAACACTATAATAATCGAAGAGTTAAATGTGCTTGACAAATACATCCAAGAAAGCTTAGACGTTGAAGCTCATGTTTTGATGATTCAATGTTTTTAAAATCAATTGTGTTTCTAGTATCTATCATCTCATACATAGATTTTAGTAATGATTGAAAACTAGTCTGAAAGCAAATTCATGATGAAATTGTAACGCTTACCTGATTAACTAACTGATTCTTAAATTTTTCAGGATGCAACTTTCGCTCAGAATGAAATGCATAGGATACTTGAGCATCCATTCCTATAATCAAAACAAAGAAACCACTCTCATGTCGGAGACCATTACCAGGATTATTTCAAACTAAAATTAACAGGGTACAAAATCTAAAACAGTAAAGGCCAAATGTGAGGCATGCTGAAGTAAGAGATTTTCTTTCTGGAAATGATTTAGGACATATCTCCTGTGATATATTACAACGCTTAGTAACATATTGAACTTTTATCTAGAAGTGCCATGGAAATAGTCTTACCCATGCTGAAGTAATTCCAAAATCCCCCACGGAATGTGAGGCAACCTTCCTGATAATCAATAAAATACTTCAGGACATAAAGAGGGCATAAGATTGACTTATGTAAAGCATAATTGAAAGGTGAAGTTTCTTCCAAAAACTGAAAAACAAACAAAATGAGAACTAGAGGCCACCTTTCCAGAAATAATACTTTTTATGCGTGTTGAGTTGAGTGCATAACCTTTATATAATTTCAGAATCTACGTTAAGAATATTGCTAAAATATAAAAATGGAATTAATAATTGATAATGAACTAAGCAATTATGACGTAGAATTAAGAGAAGATGACTCCGGGAAATAATTTATATAAAGTAGAATCAACTGGCCTTCCCAAAAGACTTTGGTTTCTAAAATATAAATTACTTGTATTTTTCAATCAAACTTCAGGGTTCCGTTAAAACTGCTCATTTCCAGGGATATAAATTGAGTTATCTATCGGGTCTTCATCAATCATAAATAAGAACTATATTAAAGACTAGTCCCAAAATAGAATACCTGGACAAACAATAAAATCTAGTCATCTTATCCAATATTATTGATATGTAATCCCGTCAAAATACAAGATTGCTCCTGTCTTGTGTTCTGAATTTCTAGTTCAGCGATCAAGTATCTTCTGTAGAAGTTAGCTTCAACTTCAAGTAAGACCATGTAGTTAAGTATCTTCTGTAGAAGTTAGCTTCAACTTCAAGTAAGACCATGTAGTTTTGCAGGTGTTGAAAATTGGAGTATTAGACCAGTAAGTAATTACTTAGATGATGATGAGTTGGTTTTCATGCAGAATTCTTTGAGAGAAAATAAGATAATTAACTAAGATTTATTAGAACATCAAAATACTCTTTTACGTCAAAATGCAACATAAACAGGGAATATGTTCCACATAGCATGTAGTTACCACATTGTCTTCACCCTCAGTGACGCGATGAAATGCATGTAGGGAATGTGGTAGTTCAAGGGGAGCAATAGGATCCAACGAGCCTTCTGTTGGAGCTCTCATCCTCATCAGAATGTGCCAACTGTCAAACAACAATAACACGACCCATTACGGCTTTTGATAAGAATAATGCAGAGTTTGTCATGAAAACATATGCAAACATATGTGCATCAGCCTTTACATCCTTCTTACTTGTCTATTTTCATTTCCTTTGCTTTCAGGACTTGATCTAAAAATGAAACCACAGAGTTAGGATCTGTTCCAGGATTCCTCTTACCCTGAAATTAGGAAAATATTTTTGTTTCAATTCTTGTGCTGCATGATAATAACCAGGACGAAACTGATCATTATACAGATGCGCCTGGTTGATAGCAAACTAAACTGCACAGTTTTTACAGAAATGCATGCGCTCTTCAAATGCCAGGCCTATCGATAATGTTTTCAACATTAACTAACATTCTAATCAATAAGAAAGTGGCAATTAAATACATTAATTCTGCCTTCAATAATATTTGCACGACATCCTGTGCAATGCTACAATGTTAATATGCTAACCAAACAGTGTGGAAAAAAAAAAAAAAAAGCAAAAAAGGAAGGGGGGAAAAAAAAACCTTACCCAACCAAATGCAAAAGGAAGATTGTTTCCAGTTCCTAAGGGCACTGTAGCAATTGGAGGCGGATGAGATAACTTAAGATCGCAAACGACTCCAAGAAGCCAGCCAGCTGTTCCATCACCCCCTGCAACCTGAAAGATCAAATGCATCAAAGATGAAGTTTAACAGCGTACCTTCCTAAATCATAAAACTTTGAACTTGGCGTAGATATATGAAAAGAAATCAGAAACTCACAATTAGTCGCAATTTCTTCTGAATATCAACTGCAATTTCATCGCCATTAAGCTTAAGCTTTTCAAGATTCAAGAAGATTCTGCGCAGCACCTCATCAGGAGCTTCTTCCCCCAAATCAAAAACCTTACAATTAGTCAGATAGAAGTCAACCAGCCGTAGATTCAGTAATTTTCTATATAGCTCCCTCAAGCTGACAAAGTACATATAAAATCTTTGTGACCAAAAAATCACCTGTTTCTCATTGAGAAGAGAACGATATGTGCTAAGGAGACTGCCACCAAGCTGACCACCACTTCTGGAGTTGATAAATACTAAAACAGGACAATTTGGAACATAAGGAACGCTTTCAACTTCCGCATCAGGTCGGAGTATGTAATTGGGGATGATAAAATCCTTAAAGAATTCAGGATCATGGTGAAAACTTGCCGCCATTGCTTCCAGCTGCATCATTGTATGATTTGCATCATCATTAACGAATTTTGGTAAAGTGTTCATAAATTATGCTCGCAGAAAAATGGGTATCACAAGTCTGATTTATGCAGACAACAACGCAAAATAGAAATCCTTAAATCACATAAAACAATAATTTGCAAAGTTTTGGGAATAAGTAGGTTATGTGAATACCAAAAGTTGCTCAAGATAATACCCATTCTACATTAGTCGCCTAAATCGTTTGAGAAGAAAAACACAAAGAAAACACAAGAAATGAAACTTAATCCCATGTATTCCGTCCCCAAATAGAGATTATAGATCCCAATCCTGATGATTAGGACTCAATGAATCACGGCCAAGTGTAGGTTTTTAACCGATTTCAGATCTCTAAAACAAAAATTTTCACACGACCAATGCTTTCAGAGAAACACCCGTGATGGGGATCGTCGATTAAGCACAAAAATTACAAGTCAAAATGTAATTTTACGACATTGTAAATTACCAATGTTGCATGTACAGAATTGCGCAAGATATTAAAATTATATACAAATTATACGAAATGACCCACTTGGAAAGCGAAATAGACAAAATTCAGAATAATCAAGACGTTAAAGCACAAAAAAGCGCAAGGAATATCCGTGGTCTGTAAAAGATCAATAAAAGAAATCAGCCGGAAATTCCGAATTTTCCTGTACACAGAGAGAGTTGAACATTTCCAGAGAAGCAAGAGATCAACCAAACAGAAAAGTTATACTTTCTAATGCTGTCTTCCCAGTTGGCGCCTAGAAATGACCGTAAAAATGGCGGAAGAAAAAAGAAATAATATAGAAATCTCACAAAAAGTGGATCAGGAAAAGGAAAAGCCACCGCCTGAAAAAGCCACCGGAAAACCAAATCGTAGACGGAACTATATTAAAGAAATCTTAAAACTCCTGCCTACCCAGTGGGCTTAAAGTGCATACACAGCGAAATATTATATATAGAGAGACGAATTGGTGGGAAGATTCAGAAAGGCGCGTTGCCGTTGACTGCTTCAGACAGCTACACATCCATCTCTCTCGCGCTCTTATTTTCTTCAGTTGGTTTAAGAAAGAGAATTGTTGTTTATTATTATTTTAAAAACTTCGTGACCTTTTATTTTACAAGGAAGAAGAAGAAGAAGAAGAAGAATATTCATCTTCCAGTGAACGTTTCTGCCGCGTGGACTTCACTCGCCTGCTTTACAAGCTGCAGCCCAATTACAAACAATTAATAATATCTTTTTCTGTCTTCTTCTTACATCCAACAAGTTGCTAAAATAACGATTCATGTCAATTATCACTATCATATTAAATTTCGAAAAAATGCATTCCTCATTTTCCTCCATCTCATTTATGTTAATATGCAGAAAAATTTAAGGTCACGTTCACTTTAGTAAAAAGGCGTAGAGGGTTCTTAATCCAATGTATCTGAAAATTACGTCATATTGTTACAGTTGGTTAACATTATTGTTACTATTCCAGAGATAATGGTACTATTTACTATTATCATTACCGTTATTGTTACTATTTGACTCTTAGAAATAACGGTAACAGCATGAAAAATCCATAATTCTAAGTAAAGACGATTAAAAATAATTCAATTACATTTGTGATTCAAACTCATTGCAATCGATTCATCAATGAAATTCCATTACAATTATATCAATTTTCATTATGAATTGGTAAATGTGGCCTAAAAGGAAAAAAAGATATACTACTTTTAAAGAGAGAAAATTTATCACGTGATAATTTGTAGTTAGATACTTGAATGGGTAGAGTGTAGCAGAGGAAGTTGAATTAGGTTGAGTTGATGAATTATATATTATTACGCGGTTTTCTATAAAAAAAAATATTACCCAGTACTTAAATGTTTTTTTTTATAGAGAATAAAGAACCTTCAAAACTGATAGCATAAATTAGTTGAGTTCATGCAACAAATATCATGTAACATTGTGTTAAGTCAGGGGAGTAAAAAAATGTGTTAAATTAGGGATTGGAAAGAGTTTTTTTTTCCCTTCCTTTTTATTCTTTAGTAACTTCTTTTAGTTGCGTGTGTAACTAGACTTTTCACAAATGAAGGTGGATCCCACAACATTACGGGAGTATTTGGTGGCCTATAATAGGATGGGGTTGTAATATAATGTAATAAAAAACTCAAATGTGGATTGAGCATTTTGGACGCAATTTGTAATATAAAACTTATTCCGTCCGACAGTTTTCAACCCAACCCTCTTTTTTATTGTTTTCACGTTTCACGATCTCATTTTTGTTCCGTATTCGATTACTCATGTCATGACATTAGGAGCGGGGGCGTCCTTGCAATGAGTTTGTACAAGATCGGACCATGAAATAAGTCACTCTTACTTTATAACGTTGTTTATTGTTTAAGACTGACTATTTCAAAGTGATGACCTAGATAACTTGACCTTAATCTTGAGCTAACTATGAACTCCTCTTTATTCAGGATTATCCTTAGATTTGCATGGGTGAGGATTGACCCAACAGCGCCGGCTCAATAAGCCTCCTATTTCAAAGTTAAGACCAGGTAGATAATTAGGGACATAGGGTGCAAGATGGAATTAACTCATACCCGCTTTCAGGGATAATAGAGAGGTTGTTCCCTTAAGTGCTGATTTCGGGTCTTGAACAAGGGGCCCCACTCTCTCATTGGCCCAAGAAGAACTCCGTTTGATGATCGGATCACAAACCAATTGTTCATTAGATGATCAGTGAGACTTAAGGAACAAGAGGTAATCTCGGAGGTAAAATAGTCATTTGACACAGCCATTATTACGAACAACCTGTGAAAGGTTAGTTTACTAATCATGATTATATCGAGTAGACATAATATATCTACAGTGAGGGGAGTGCAACTCTGGGCTTTAGTGGAGTAACCCAGTAGTTAACGAATGGGGGTTAATTCAGTGTAAAGAATTTAGCCAATTAATCTCGAATCGTTGGAGCCCATGATCTGTAGGTCCACGAGGTCTCCCTACTAGCTCACAAATGGATTAGCCTTAGAATAGCGTAATAAGTTAATTTGAAACGTTTAAATTAGAATTAAGGGAATTAGTAGTTATATGTGATATAATTAAATGTTTAATTTTGGAATTAAATGAAATTGGAGAATCAATTAATATTTAAATATGATTTAAATATTAAATTCATGAATAGGTTGTTGGTTCCAAGGAATGCATATTTCAAGTGTCCAAGTAACTGTTTCAACTCGAGTTCTGGTGGTTCTTCAAGTGATGGACGCGTTGGTTTTATCCGCCGCTCACTCAGACTTGGCGGCTCTGATTCCTTTAGGGTCTCCTCCAACGTGAGGACCTCACATATGTGAGTCTTTTCTTCAGGCAACTTAATACTGTTTAGTTGATAATCCTCACTATCTGGGAATTTTAATGCATTGAGCACATTAAACTTCACCTCTTCATTGTCCACGCGCATAGTTAATTCACCTTTATGCACGTCAATTAAAACTTTCCCACTAGCTAAGAAGAGGCATCCAAGGATAATTGGTACCTCTCTATCTGCTTCGTAGTCCAAGATAATAAAGTCTGCTGGGAATATGAGATCATCAACCTTCACCAAAACATCTTCAATCTTCCCTTCTATGTACTTAATTTTTCTGTCAGCGAGTTGAAGGGTGACAGAAGTAGGTTGTGCTTCACCAATCCCCAATTTCTTAAAAATTGATAGTGGCATGAGATTAATGCTAGCTCCTAGATCACACAACGCCATGACCCACATATAATCCTCCTATCGAACAAGGAACTGTGAAGCTCTCGGGGTCCTTCTGCTTCTTTGGTAGATTATTGCTTAATAACGCGTTACATTCCTGCGTTAGCGCTATCGCTTCTTTCTCACTGACTATTCTCTTCTTCGTCAAAATGTCCTTAAAAAATTTTACACATGTTGGCATCTGCTCCAAAGCCTCTATAAGTGGAGTATTGATGTGTAGCTGCTTTAGGAGCTCAAGAAAGCGTTTGAATTAATGTTCATCATTCTTCTTTATCAGACGCCTAGGGAATGGTGCGTTCAGTGACACCTCAGGCTTTCCCGCGTTATACGTGCTGGTTTTGGCTTGTAGTCTCGGGCATTCTTTCTTCTTGATCCATTGAACGTGTAATGTGTTCTTTCGAAGGACTGCTGTTTCTTGGATTCCCTCTTCTTTCTTCAAGAGCTCTTCCACTCCGCAACGTCACCACGTGACATTGCTCCTTCCCATTATTGTTCCCAAGTGTTTCAGTATTGCTAGGTAGAACTCCATGCTGCCTGTTTTTCAACTCGCTTGCTATCTGCCCTACCTGGATCTCTAGGTTTCTGATTGATGACGCCTGGCTTTTCAGCAACGCGTCGTTCTGGGCTATGTACTCCTTCAATAGGTTCTCAAGCGGAGATCCTGAGCTCGATGCCTATCCTCCTCTATTGAAGGGCTATTGATGTTGCTGATGCGTTTGTTGAAATGCAGGCGGCGGTCCATTCTTTTGTTGATGGTTCGCCCCTGGGTGATGCTTCTGCTGATATCTTTCTGTCTAAGAAAAATTCTGATGGTTTCTCCATCCAGGGTTATATGTATTAGAGAATGGGTTTTTTTTTTTTATGAAGCATACTGACTGAGGGTTTTGTGGACACTCAGTATATGAGTGAAGATCTCCGCAGCCCATACAACTAACCATGGGCTGCCCAAACGCCTCTACCTAATTCACCTTCTGCTAGTTTGATGTGTTTCCCAGCGTTATGTTCTGCAGAAGGCTGGTCATCGTAGCCACTTGAGTAGAAAGAGTGGCTATTGCATTGGCATCAATAGAATTAACGTTCTGAGATTTCCTTCTCCTGTCATTTCTTCCATCATATGTATCATCCACCCATTCCATATTGTGTTTAGCAATGCGGTCTAGTATCTCTTTAGCCTCAGTATAGGATTTGTCCATAAGTCCACCAGTCGCTGCTGCATCAGCTGTCATCTGTGATGCTCTATTCAGTCCTCCATAAAACGTCTCCATTTGAATAGTCAGTGGTAGTCCATGTTCGGGCAATTCTTGACCAAGCCTTTAAAACGCTCTCATGCATCGTTTAAGGTCTCAGCATCTTCCTGTTCAAAGTTCATAATTTCTCGATGCCTCCTTGCATTGGTGGTAGGTGGGAAGTATTTTTGCATAAATTTTTCCACCAACTTGTCCCAGGTGGTGATTTCACAAGGCTCCAATGAACTCACCCATTGTTTTGCGTCATCACGCAAAGAATAGGGAAACAAGGACAGCCTGATCGCCTCTGGGGTGATTCCAGGAATCACAAATGAATTAGACGTTTCCAGGAAACGGTTCATATGGGCGTGAGGGTCTTCGCCACAACCACCCCCAAATTGTCCAACAATCTGGAGCATTTGGAGCATAACAGATTTCATTTCGAACCTAATTCCATCTGGCATTGGGTAATGCCTGACAGTTAACGGATGGTGGATCTCATGGCTAAAGAGTTTAGTAAGCTATTCACATATCGTTGGAGCTTCAAGCTATAGGTTCATAAGGTCCCCTTGGTAGCTTGGATAAAGTTGAGAATCAGTTTTTGGGTCAGTTTGAAATGTTCAAATTGACAAGAGGGAGTTCTATTATATATGATATAATTGAACTGATTAATTATATATGATATAATTGACTAAATGTATGAGATACATTATTTTGGAGAAAATTAGATATAAATATGATTTATATCAAGTAGAGTTGAAAACACTATAGTAGATATATGTTATCAAACTATAGGTGAAGAATATAATATGATTATATTTTTTATTTAATTAATTAGGCAATTATGAGATAATTGGCCGAGTAGTTCTCCGGAATCGTGTGAAAGTGGGAAGATCGAATTCGGTTCTTGTAACTGAAGAATAAAATGAAAATTGTTTTCATTTTGCAGGACACAAAAAGAGACGCAGAAAATTCGCTCACGGTGTGAAAGTATACGATCACTTAGCGTTGATAGCCTATACAATAGCACGTATCGTCCTAAACGATCCCATATCCATGCACTAAACGATCGCCCGCGATTTCTAAACAATCACTTAAGTTAACTATACGATCGCTTAGCGCGCCGAGCAGACCTAAACGATCGCTTACCATTTGCTATACGATCGCTTAGCAAAAACTACACGATCGTGTACCTTTTTCTAAACGATAAGCACTCGACTATACAATAGTCTTCTACTATCTCCCACTTGCTTGTTCATACTACACGGTCGTCTTTTCCTCCTCCCTTTATCAATTCCATCAAAGTCGACCCTTTGGATTTTCACTTCAAGAATACCGAGGGTTTCAAGTAGCGGTGTCGTCCCCAGTTGCTATTGGTTTGTGCACTATTGATTGTGTAGACGACGTGGTGCTGTTAGGTGACTGTTTGCTGGGCGAAAAGGAGCGTAAAGGAGTTCGCTTCTACTAGACTGAGTTTGAGTGAAGATTTTCTTCAGCTGGTACGTTTACTCGATCTTTTGTATTTTATTTTTTAAAGCATGCCTATAATTAGTATTACAATGCATATCTATTTATTCGAATGTATGTGTGGTAATTTTGTCACAATGAAAGCGAAAAGATCTGCTTCCGCTTATGGATTCTCTTGTTTAAGAGTTCCTTCAATAACATCTACAAAGTGGATCGTATTCATAGTATCACCATGATAAGGTATCCCTCCTTTATCCATATACTACAAACCATTTAGGTTATTAATTTAAACATCCACTTGTATGTCTCTACATACTTGTTTAAATTTACATAAAATAATCTCGGATCTTAGTTTATTGGATTGAGTAAATACTTATAAAATAACACTTATTTTATTAATAACAATATGTTTAGAGTTTACAAATTACGAGACTACAAGGAGATTTAGAACACCATTCCCAACAGTATGAACATGATCTAGATCTTATTTAACATGTATAAGGATGTATGAATTTATACTATGTTTTATGTGTTGGACTCGATTTTATGATGGATGCCATTTATGTTAGTGGTAGTTGTCCCTAACCCTAGTCATGTACTCACTAGAGGTTAGTGTTTCCTTCAGAATTCACCAGAGGTTATTGTTTTTCTTTAGGATTTCACAGAAGTTTGTGTATCCTATGGGATTTACCAAATGTTAGTGATCTCCTTCGGGATTTCACCAATGGTGAGTGATCTCCTTTAGAATTTCATCAGAGGTTTGTGTATCCTTCAAGATTCACTAAAGATTAGTGATCTCCTTCAGGACTTCACCAGAGGTGAGTGATTTTCTTTGGGATTTTAGTAGAGGTTTGTGGGTACATCTCACGTACGGTATGCTAGATTAAATTATTCATTAGATGGCCATCTATAAAAAGTAGAGGTTTTTGCATGTCCTGCTAGTATGTTTCATTTATTGGACATAAATACTTAGTCTGACCCCAGTAGTAGGGATACTTACTGAGTATTTTATACTCATTATTTCTCATATTTCTTTTTCAGGTAAAGGTAAGAACACACTGACGAATGACAAGCGGAATCCGAGAACGAGCCATAGGGACCAGTCAAATACTTCTACTCATGTCTTTTCTATGTTTTCATGATTTTAAACTTAGTCGATTGTTGAATTTAGAGAATTTTCAATTTTTGCACTTTTGATATTTTGAATGATATCTTCTGGTGATGTTTAATTTTCTTTTATTTGATTAAGCGTATCATGTTAAATGAACTTCATTTATTTACTTGTAATAAAGTTATTTATTTTATAGTATTTATTTGGTTTTTACCAAATAACAAAAAAGGTGTCAATTTAAAATGTATACATGTATGTAGTAATGACCTAGTTTTAGTCCGTCGGGTCATTACAGCCAAATTACCATTTTACCCCTATAGTTACATCTAACTCTTTAAATACCACTGATCCCTCTAATGACTATTAGTTATAGTCTAACTATAAACTAAACCCCTTTCTAGCTAATGTGAGGGTGAGACACTTCATTGATCAAGATCCGAAACCAACCCTTATGAGAGTAATACATCTACTTTCCTAGACGGGAAAGAGTGAATTTCATCTTGTATAACATATTTCTAGCTCCTAACAGATGAATCCCAAAAATGGTAGGCTATTGAGTCGACAAATCTTGTCACTCTCACCCATACAAATCAAAGGATTGCCCTTATAGACAAGAGTTCATAACTTACTCAGGATTAAGGTCAAATCATCTCCCTCATAGACAAGAGTTCATAACTCACTCAGGATTAAGGTCAAATCATCTATGGTCATCCTAATAAAATGTTAATCTCTTCAAGTAACGATGCTATAAAGAGAGATTAATCATTTCGCAGTCTGGTCTTATACAAACTATTTGCATAAGATACCTCCACTCACATGTCTCCACATAAATGATCAGGACCTTAGATCATTTGTAATACTTTACAACTATTGTGACAATTACAAAGTGGGTTGTATCCGTAGTGTTACTAAGATAAGACATCCAATCTTATCCATATACTACAGACTATTTGTTAGAGTTAGAAAACATGCAGCAGAAGAAAAACAAATCATTAAGCATTCTAATACATTAATTTTGGCTTTGAATAAAGCATGCTCATAAACTAACAAGAGGGTTTCATGATATACCTTTGAAGAAACACTTGAATCTCAAATTCCAGCTGCAATTCTCCTCCAAATCTTGTTGTGGATCACCACAAGATCTTCTCTACTATTCTGTTGGTGCCTTGGATTGAGTTATGTGACTCAAAATAAGTTTGAATTGAGGGAACAAGGAGGAGAGGTTCTGGTTTTCCAACTGAAAACCTATCTGTTAGAAAACCTATCTTTAACCTTTGAAGTTTTTCAGCTTATTCCACCCAAATGCATGCTCGATTTCCACTCACAAGTGAAGAATATATTGCATGACTTTCATGCAAAAGGAATTCATGCATGAATTACACCTCCTACTTGGAGTATCAAGGTGAGATTTGAATGGAAAGATTACTCAAAGTGGGAAAACCCCACTTTGAGATAATTCAACATTTTCTCTTCAATTTGAAAACTAATTTTCAAATTAAATCTCAATTTTAGTGTTTTAATTCAAAATCAAAACTGAAATATTATTAATTTTAAAAAATTAATTCAAAATTAATTTTTCTAATAAAATTAATAATTAATAATTAATTAAATAATCTATTTAATTTAATTAATTTAATATCAAATATTAAATTAATTTAACACTAATTCCACCATGTAATCATTTCTGCAAATCTTATAGAGCCTAATGAGAAATCTCTCTCACAGATGCTAAAAAAGCACAAGTGTGCAATAGGCTGGAAGAAGGGAAGTCGGGGTCAATTGAGCCTCAAAGAAGGCTGAACCTCATAATGAAAGAAGTGGTCAAGAAGGAGATTTTAAAATGGTTGGACGCGCGAGTTATTTATCCGATATCCGACAGTAGTTGGGTAAGTCCAGTTCAATGCGTTCCCAAGAAAGGGGGAACGACCGTGATTGTCAACAGTAATAATGAACTCATACCTTTGAGAACTGTCACGGGCTGGCGCATCTGTATGGATTACTGGAAGCTCAATACAGCAACTAAGAAAGACCACTTCCCCCTTCCTTTCATCGATCAAATGCTTGACAGACTCGCAGATAAAGAATTTTATTGCTTTCTCGATGGTTATTCTGGTTACAACCAGATTCTGATAGATCCGGAAGATCAGGAGAAGACTACATTTACTTGTCCCTTTGGAACATTTGCGTTCAGACGCATGCCTTCCGGGCTGTGTAACGCATCGGGGACATTTCAACGATGTATGATGGCCATCTTCTCTGACTTCCTAAAAAAGACCGTTGAAGTCTTCATGGACGATTTTTCAGTCTTTGGAGATTCATTCCAGTCATGCCTAGATAATTTGGAGGTCGTCCTCGCTCTATGCAAGGAGACAAACTTGGTGCTGAATTGGGAGAAATGTCACTTCATGGTGACTAAAGGAATTGTCTTGGGTCACAAAGTATCTAAGGCTGGCTTAGAAGTAGATGAAGCCAAAATAAATGTCATTGCGAAACTTCCACCACCAGCTAATGTTAAAACTTTACGAAGTTTTCTAGGGCATGCTGGCTTCTATAGACGGTTCGTTAGAGGATTCTCTCAGATTGCGTGACCTTTGAGCGCACTACTAGAGGCGAACCGACCCTATGACTTTAACGAAGATTGCACTGACGCGTTTGAGACTTTGAAGTATGCGTTGACGACAGCCCCAGTACTGATAGCACCGAACTGGACACAGTGCTTTATTCTTATGTTGCAACGTGAGTGATGTGGCAGTAGGAACTATGTTAGAACAGAAGAAGGTAACTTGATACATCCCATCTCCTACGCGTCCAAAACATTAAATTACTCTCAGGAACATTATACCACTACTAAAAAAGAGATGTTGGATGTAGTGTTTGGTATTGAAAAATTTTGATCTTACTTAATTGGTGCGTCAGCCACCATATACACCGACCACTCAGTCATTAAATTCCTGATGAGCAAAAAGGACGCAAAGTCAAGATTGATAAGATGGGTTCTGCTACTACAGGAGTTTGACATTGATATCCAGGACAGAAAGGGAACAGAAAATCAGGTGGCTAACCATCTGTCCAGACTAGAGAATCAAGAAATGTAAGCCCAAGAAAGTGAAATCAAGGACACATTTCCTGATGAAAGCCTGTTTAGAGTTGAAGGCAGGGAACATTGGTATATGGACATAGTCAATTATTTAACCACCAAGCAATTCCTTAGGAACTTCAACTTTCAGCAGAAGAAACGGTTAATTCATGACAGCAAGTTTTATTTTTGGGATGAACCGTTTCTATATAAACAAGGCCCTGACTTCATACTGCGTTGATGCATTCCGAAGGAGGAGACATAATGCGTCTTAGCTGAGTGTCATAACTCTTCTTACGGAGGGCATTTTGGTGGGCAAAGAACCACAACGAAGGTCCTTCAAAGTAGATACTTTTGGCCACCCTCTTTAAAGACGCAAGGGAGTTTGTTCGAAAATGTGACCCCTGCCAACGAACTGGGAATATTTCTTCAAGGGACGTAATGCCTTTGAATAATATTCTCAAAGTTGAGTTGTTTGAAGTTTGGGGCATTGATTTTATGGGACCTTTTCCCCTGTCCTGTGGCCAACAGTACATCCTGCTAGCAGTAGATTATATATCTAAGTGGGTAGAAGCAGTAGCCTGTGCCAGGAATGATGCGTCCACTGTATCTAAGTTTCTTACCAGGAACATCTTTACACGCTATGGAATGCCAAGAGTCTTGATAAGCAATGAAGGTACGCACTTTATTAATCACATCATTTCTAAATTACTTGCTAAATATAATGTTAGGCACAAGATTACCACTGCCTACCACCCACAAACAAAAGGTCAAGTAGAAGTATCGAATCGAGAAATCAAGTCCATCTTAGAAAAGGTCGTCAATGCAACGCGGAAAGATTGGGCATAGAGGCTAGATGAGGCGCTCTGGGTCTACAAAACTACATACAAAACTCCTATAGGTATGTCTCCATACTCTCTCGTATTTGGAAAAGCCTGTCATTTACTTGTAGAGTTGGAGCACAAGGCGTTTTGGGCAGTGAAGAAGTTGAACATGAACTTGGATGCCGTGAGCTTTCAACGCAAGCTTTAGCTCAACGAGCTCGAGGAGTGGCGATTGAACGCGTACGAAAACAACAAGCTGTACAAGGAAAAGACAAAGCGTTGGCATGATCAACACATCTGTAAGAAAGAAATTGTTGTTGGTTAAAAAGTTTTATTGTTCAACTCACGTCTGCGTTTGTTTCCAGGAAAGCTGAAATCCAGGTGCACAGGACCTTTTATCACTAAAGCAATCTTCCCATATGGAGCTGTGGAAATAACACGAGAAGATGGCACCAACGCGTTCAAGGTAAACGGCCAAAGAGTTAAGCCTTACTTTGAAGATGGATTGGATTGCCAGAAGTCATCTCTCGCACTACGCAAAACCAGTTGAGGCCCGCGCCGAAGCATCTCTACGTTTGCAATGCCATATATTCCAGGGATGCTTCTCACACCCTTGTCTTTTTGCATTTTGTATTCTATGATGCGTTTGAATTTGTTGATTTAGTTGTTTGGATGTTTTTAAATTGATTGTCTTTGCTTTTACAAAAGTTGGAAACTTGTTTGTTTTTCTTTAAAAAGTTATGTATGATCGAATTTAGAACAATGGATGCGTTAGACACAAGTCTAACGCATGGCCCAGTTGAAGGGACACGTCTCAAGAACACAAAAACACTCGATTATTTAGATAATCGAGGCGACCCTTCAACTTCACATTTATTACAGACATCAAGCGCCGCATGACGTCAGCCACAATCACCACTCTGCCTATAAAAATTCCCAACAATCTGAGTTTTATTCTTCTTCTTCTTCTTCATTTCGCTCTCGAAACCTCTGAAACAAAAAGAAAAAAAAAAGCAAGCCGAACCCTTCCGTCTCCCTCGCTTCCATCGCTCGAGCTTCTCCGGTCACCATGTTGTCCGCTTCAGATAGCCAGAATCAGAGTGTGAGCTTTGGAAACGACTCTCCGGTAAGCTCTTACTCCTCTTCCTCTGTGTCAATTTCACCCCCCTCAAGCCCTAGGAAAACCACCACAACCCTCGCCCAAATGAAACCCACACATGGCGGCGCTATCTCTTCCCAGTGGCCATTCGTTTCGAAACCTTCCTCAGCCCTCACGAAACTCCCTTCCAAAGCCTCCAAAGCCGTCGTTACCCCTCCAGCCAAAACCCCTCAACCTAAACCCAAAACCCCTTAACCTAAACCTAAATCCCTCAACCAAAACCCAAAACTGCCCTCAAGCCAAGGGCCAAGACACCTGCCAAACCAAGGACGCGTCCATTATCTACGGCCGCATCCAAACCCTACACCAAGCCTGCTGCACCACCAATTATCCCTAACATCACTATGGTGGGTGCAACGCATAACCCACTTGCAGCCTATGCCCACAATGCATCGTCACCAGCAGTGCGTCCACCACCTCCACTTTCTATCGAACCCTTGGCCACCATCTATCCCGTGGAATCGGACGCGTCGAGCCTACCACCTCTTTCGGCCATCCTCATATCTTCCCCTGGGACACCTTATACCCCAGTGGGCACCCCTCCATTAACTCCACCCATACCACTTTTTGACAGTCCTGCGTTAGAGCACAATCGTGAAGAGTTGGCAGATCTGGCTCGACTCGACGAGCAAGAGGTCTTTGGTGCAATCTTGGCATCCCTCAATCAAGGCCAAGAGGAAGAACAAGTGATGCGTTTAGACCCACCTAATGCATCATTTGAGTTAGACGAAGCGGAGTGGTATGTGATGATGCTTGAAGAGGAACTAGAAGAAGAAGAAAATAGAGAAGGGAGAATTGACCTTGACGCATCTCAACCACGCTCATCCGATGCGAATGAAGGGCGTTTAAAATCAAAAAGAGTATCGAGAAAAAGAAGATTGATATTGGAGGAAGAAGAATATGAGCAAGCTGCATCCGGACCTGAGGGTGCAACGCATGAAAATAGCTCAAGGCACAACGCATTAGAGCAAGAATTGGAAAACTACGAGCCCGCAAGGCAAGGGCGAAGGAAGACTAATCTCCAAAGGGAATTGAAGAATGAACTGAGAGAACTGGCAAGGGAAGCAAAAGAGTATGTAGCGGGGAAATGCAAGGTAACCGACGCGTTACCTAAGAAAACTTTGAGAAGAAAACGTCAGTTTAATGACATACTTGTAGAAAAGGGCTTCTTCCCCGAACGCCACCCACTGCCGATTTACATAACTAAGATAATAAATGCATTGGGATGGAATTAGTTTTGCGTTGGGCACACCCGTATCTAGCCTAACCTCATCCGCACGTTCTACAATAGTGAGTTCGATATGGAGAAGAACATTGCTTTTGTTGATGGGGTGTTAGTGCGCTTCTCAGCTGATAAAATAAACGAAGTGTTCAACATCAACAGTAACCCAGACGAGGAAGGAAATCGCATCTTGGAGCAGTATACATCAAGTCATTTAGAAGATGCATTAAGGACAAACGTAAAACCTGATCAAACGTAGCATCATGCCTACAACGCATGATGAGACATTATCAAAGGAACGCGTCTTGGCTACTTATTGTGTTATGCAGTGCATCCCTCTGGACATTGGAAGAATCATAAGGGGTCAGATCAAAGCCATCAAGACTGAGCCACAAGGGCAACTCTACTTTCCATGGCTGATCTGTGCATTGTGCAAACGCGGGGGCATCCCTCTTGGGGATGATCATGAAGATGTCGATGGCTTAATAGACATAAAGTTAGTAAGGCGTCTACTTCGTGGTTTACCACATCAACCTGCCTTACCTGCCAAGGAAGTCGCACCCAAGCCTCAAACATCAAAACGCGCCCCCAAAAGAAGACGCGTCCTGATTGTTGAACATAGCAATGAAGCTTCAGAGCATGAAGAACATGAAGCTGAGCCTGAATTTCTGGCTGAAGAAGCGCAACCAGGCCTTGATTTTATTTCCTATGACTCACCATTAACCCCGCCAGAAGGGAGTCCTGATCAAACGCACCAAGAACCAACTCTTATGGATCAGGACATCCTTTATTCTCTTCCTTCACCCCAACCAAATCCAATTCCCAACTTCGTGCCTCCTCCAATAATTTTTGAGCCAACTGGGCTAGGGTCAAGCAATGCAGCGACTTTTGAAGACCCAGTTGGAAGAGATGAACCAACACCTCAATGCAGTACAGACTTGGAAGAGTTGAAAACGTTTATCAGTGATCAACTCAGACCACTGGCCGTGTCTATAAAAGGTCTCCAGCAGCAGAATCGGGTACTAAGGGATTATTTAAGGCAACAAACAAGATGGATGCAAGACCAATTTGTTTACACAACGCAATACATTAATTAGGTCTTGGTTGGAATATTTGCTCTGCCTCCACACCCTGCTCATCTTAGAAACCTCTTACGCTTCATGGATGAAAACCCCGAAGAAGAATGTAGAGACGACGCGCCAGCACAATAAAGTTTTGGGGTGTTGGGTTATTTTTTTTTTTTTGTATTTTGATTTAATTGTTCTTTTGCATCTACTTGCCTTGTTTGTTCAATTCATGTGAAATTATGAAAATGAATGAGAATTCCTTATCATTTTGCTCCTTGCGTTTGACCTTGGCATGCTTGATTTTTGTTATTTGGATATTTTCTAAGTTTTGTGCTTGGCCTAACCTCAATGATATCAACTATATGAAATCTATAAGCATAATGTAGGCGTTCGGAAAATCAACAAGGCTTGAACTTCTCTAAAAAGATTAAGTTTACCTTCTAACGCGTGCAAACTTTAAGTCTTAAACTCCTTCCAGATTCTCAAAGCCTTTTGAAATTTTGTTTCTCTTTTAGCAATGAGGATTTAGCTCGTCTCCAAATTTGGGGATGAGGGAAATCCGAGTTAAGATGCATCAAATGAATACATCATAAAGAAAAAGGGAGCAAAATAAGAAGAATGTTAAACACAACTCCTCTGTCATTACTTCAAAAGAAAAAGAAAACCTTAAATGGCATGGGTTTAGTTGGAACAGACACTTAGCCATAGTTGGATGCTCGCATGACACCAGTGAGGGTAAGCCAAAACGAAGTTAAGTCTCCTAGACCAACGTGCCCCATATAACTCCTTTATCTAGTTTGAAAAAAAAAATTACATCTTGAAACGCACGAAGATTAGATATGAGTTTAGTTGTGAAGGGTTCTCACCCGTAGTGGGATGCTCGCATGACACCCGTGGGGGCAAGCCAAAACAAAAGTAGGATACCTGGAACAACGCATGGGTAAGTAAGTTCATAATCTTTTTCCTTTTATCCGACATTTATTTTACAAAGAGCATCTAATGCATTGCTGGTTTAGGAAAGATGGGAATGTTTTGAGAAATGTTATGATAAAAAACCTGCTGCTCCAGAAATTAAACATTAGTCCTTTTAAGAAATGAGTCAGTCTGAGTTATATTTTCCAAACTCTTATCTTAAGTTTATGACTGAATATGATGAGAGGTGAACTCTGAACACTTAAGACAAAGGAGATAACAAAGAATTATTTTTGAATGCTTGAGGAAAAGCATTGTTCAAATTTGGGGGTGGTGATAACTTGTAGAAATACAAGTTATTTTTGCTCTTAAATTGGAACAACTAAGGTTTTTAATGATAAACTCTCCTCATTTTTAGTAGAAATGCATGGATTTATTCAAACATCAGCAAACTCATGCAAAAGAAGTTTTATTACTAAATATCGCGGTACTAACACACTGAATTGTAGGATTTCAACCCAAGGATTAGCATTACGAATTATACAAGTGCCACAGGAAAAACTTTAATGCATGGGCCATGCGTCGGAGGGAGTTCAACGCGGAGAAGATTCATTGGTCCAGGCTGATTGTGTCACATCACCACTTGCAAGTATGGGCACCTGCAGCAGGTGGCGTCTGAAAAGCTTCCAAGCAGTAGGCGGCATCTGAAAAGCTTCCGAGAGTCAGGAAACTAACCAGGGCATGGACTTTAATGCTGACTAGGGCATGGACTTTAATGCTACCCATTCATCAAGTGAACGTGCCCATTCACCAAGTCCCTCTAGAGTTAAGAAGTTCAGAAATCATCAAGATTCTTTCTCTCTGTAAATTGTAGTTATAATCTTAGTTTTGTAAAAGTTGTGCCGTGGTGTTGAGACGATCAAAAGGGTTGAGAACCACCAACACCATCGGTCGGGGAGCGGAGGAGACCACTCTTTTGAAAGATACTTCGTCCACTGCCTATATAAGTGGTTGTACACAGCGAGATTGAGCCAAAGAACTACAAGAGATTGTATTCTTTGGCTTGACTCAGTTTCCTTCTTATTTATCTCTTTCACTCCATTAGATTGAATATTGTTTTTGTAAAGACTTCTTGTTTCTTTATAAAATTCATATGTTTGATCCATCATACTTACTATTGTTTATCTCTTGTTTATGTTGAACGCATTAATACTTTATGCACAACCTCATTTTAACGCTCAAGCCAACTTGACAACTTGGTAAAAGCAACTTTAACTTCGATTGTTCGAAAGAATAACTAAGCTGCATCAAGTAGAACGCCTAGTACAGCTAGAGATAGACTTACTGGTGTTTCTTGCATTCTATGTTAGACGCATGCGTCCTAGAGATAGGCTTTGTATGTTATTCTCATTGAGAAGTGTTGAATAAGGTCTAAAGCATAAACAAAAAGATAAGCAAATCATTCCATCTCATCCACATCACATCTTAGTTGTGTACGTTCATCTTAGACCGACACGTCCCCCTACCTTAAATTCCATTTTCGCATGACCCATCATTCACCGCTCAACTCTTTTGTATCTTCTTACACAGGCATAGCAAGTTACTGTAAATAATACATTTCTCATATTCATTTAGGAAGTCCCCTACAGTAGATACAACGCAAGGTCTGCGTTTGGTTAACTGAATCCCTGAGATCGATCTTAGACTTGCCAGGAACATAAATTAGATTTATACTTGGGTCTAGTTTTGAAAAACTTGAACGTCATTAGAAGGAGTTGTGTGCGGTTTGTGCATATTACTAACGCCCCAACGCGTTACCATTACTTAGACGCATCAAAGCATAAACGCATCAGTTATATTTAGAACTTATTTCTCCTATTTATTCTATACAATACACTTCTAGAACATCTCACGATAGCAACGAAGAAGTAGGGGTTGTCAATCAGTATCAGTCCAATCCAAGATTTGATCACTGAACGACAGTTATGACGATCCTCAAGTATCTTCGAAGAATGGGGGACCTACATGCTTGTATATGGAGAAAAGGATCTGATCCTTACAGGATACACAGACTTTGACTTTCAGACTGATGAAGATTCTCGTAAATCGACGTCGGAGTCAGTGTTCACTATGAATGGAGGGGTTGTAATATGGTGAAGCATCAAGCAAGGATGCATTGATGACTCCACTATGGAAGTCAAATACGTAGCCGCTTATGAAGAAGCTAAGGAGGCTGTTTGGCTGAGGAAATTTCTATAAATTTGGAAGTTGTTCCAAATATGGATTTGCCTATCATTCATTATTGTTATAACAGCGGGGCTGTGGCAAATTCGAAGAAGCCTCGGAGACATCGTCAGGGCAAGTATATAGAGTGAAAATCCCACTTGATAAGAGAGATTGTGCATCGCGGTGATGTGATAGTCACAAAGATCACATCGGAGCACGACATTGTTGAGCTTGGAGGAACTAATCTTCTGCGCTTTCTTGTGTTTCGACCCCAAATTTTCCACTTGTACTATAAGTAGTTTGTTCGGTGATTTATAAATTTTATGTGACTAACAAGGGTTTATGGGCGATGATAAATTCTGAGCTAGCATAGTTAGCTCAATTTCTTAGAGTGGTTTCACCTATTTAAATTTGCTAAATAGGTTATGAGGGTCGTTGGTTGAGTTTCAAAGCAATTGGGCTAGGCATAGGTAAGAAGTTTAAATCAAACCTTGAGAATTCGATGATCAAAATTTCATCGGAAAATTCCATTCGTCTGAGCTAGAATGTTTCATATTCTTTACTTTCCTTGCAATTTATTTTCATGCATATTTGAATCTTAAACCACACCAACATCTCCCCCCCCAAATTTAACACTTTAGCTAGCCTCGGCAAGTTTCATTGTGTTGGGTTGTATGTTCTAAAGCTCCAGTTTGTAAAGTTGAACATATTCTATTTTTCAATAAAGATGTTATTTGATGGTTATTCAATAAAGTTGTTGTTGAAAATGTAAATTGCATTTGTAAAGACTAAATCCAATAAACTAAGATCCATGGCTATTACATGAATACTTGAACTTTATGTGGAAACATAAAAATGGATCAAGTGTGAGTGAATAGCCAAAACGGTCTATAGTATACGAATAAGGTTGGGTGCCTTATTCTGGTAACACTATTGGATGTGGCCCACTCTGTAGTTGTTACAATTTGTTGTAAGGTGCTACAAACGAAGTGATCCTGATTCGTTCATGTACTAACATGAGGAGTGTGGATCGTATGCAATGAGTTTGCATAAGATCGGACCAAGAAATAATTCACTTTTACTTTATAATGTTGTTTTGTGTTTAAGACTGACTATTTTAGATAGATGACCTAGGAAACTCGATCTTAATCTTGAGCTAACTATGAACTTCTGTTTATTAGGGATTATTCTTAGTTTTGCATAAAGGGTTGGCTCAACAGCGCCAGCTCAATATGTTGGGATTGGTGTCCTAATTCTCTAGAGTCTCGTTGTTTATAATATACACATTGTTTGTGAATAAAATAAGCGTCATTTCATTATGACATTTACTTATATCCAATAAAAAAAACTCCATGGTTATCGTATGTAAACTTAAGCATGTATATGAGATATATGATGCGTTATTTTATTAAGTGGAGAATATGGATGATATGCGTTGATGGAATTACGTTGTGCACTCAAGTTTCCCCAGCGGAATTCAAGTGTAAATTCCTCTGAGTTTCCTGGTAAGTCCAGGGTCGATCAAAGGTACTTGTGAAAATAGTTTGTGTTGATAATTTTCTTATGAAAACTTTGCAGTAACCAGTAAAATAAATAAGGTGGTTGGTTTGTTGGTTGTGTTGATTGAAAATAAATAAAATAAATGCGGCAGATTTGAGAAACAAAAGTGACATTGATAGATACAATGAGTATGCGATGAACGGGTTGAGAAGATCTTTAGCTAGCGTTACTTGGGAATGCGTCAGACTATGTGATCATGTTACTACCATGCATAGCAAGTCATTTTCCAATGTAAATACGATGCTCCTAAATCTAGGATGCAACTGTTGCATGCAAAATGTCCATAGAGCTTATTTCTAAGTCTCTACTATTGTCCTATGCGTTGATGAAAAATGCATGATAAGGTGACCACATACAATCACATCTTATTGCTAAGATGCATGCGATGCGTTGATAACAAATAGTACTCATCCCTAAGCGCCTATCTCTCGTTTATGCGTTCTAATCTGGTTTTCCCAAACCTAGATTCTGACCTGACCTTCCCAAGTCTAGATTCTGTCCTTAGACTACCCTTCCGAGTATCTCTAATAGACGAACGAAGGATACATAAACAAGATAATCACAAAGAATGAAGATTCCCTTGTTGTGCTAGCTAAATGCTTCTCAACCCACTCAACTAATTTAGCCACTCATGCGTAAATCATAGAGAGTGAACAAATATAGGGAAAGAAATTCCATTCTTATAAATAAGTTAAGTACAAATGCTAATGGAAGTTTAAGGTTGAGAACCAGGCTTTTTACACTAGAATCTCTATTCTGAACTAAAGATATCCCCGCTTCCACAGGAGTCGGCCCTCTCTCTCTGTCTTGGAGCTTCTGGTGCTTTCCCAAGCTCGCTAGAACGATCTACCGGCACACCTTCTTCCTCGCGTCCACCTTAAAATGAAAGAAGACTATGGACAGAGACGCGAACTTGTAAAATGATGAAATAATCGACTGCTTAACCCTTTCTCTAAAGAATGCACTTGGTATTTATAGGGCATTAAAGGTGAAAGACGGCTTCTCTCTCCTGGCTATATAGATGAGACAACTTTAATTCTTGACTGATGCGCCAGATAATTGTCACTGATAAAGCTGGATGTACTTTGTGACCATTATCGGCTGCTAACTTAATTTGGATCTGACTGTCGTCAACTTTCTGTCCCATTGATCTTAATTGTCCTTTCTTTCGGATGCGCCCACCATGTTGTGGTGATTATTCTTGGGTGAATGTTTGCGAGCACGATTAACACAAAGTCTTGCAGTGAAGTTGCGCTCGACCAATGTATTCCTATGATGGCATTCTTTGCATTGTGTCAACGCATTATTCTGCACAAAAATATAAAGACCAACTGTTCTAATGCGTTGGACCCATGCGACTGCAATATTATAGAATTTATGCATAATGGATGCAATTTAACATATTTCATCAATGTAATCTAACATTATTTAAGGATTTAGCACTATGATAACGTGCATTTTTGCCCGTTATCAATATACAAATGGATCATGCCTTAAGTGATAACCTAAATAGGTCTGTAGGATTAAGGTGGGATACCTGATCTTGGTGATACTACGGATACAACCCGCTTTGTAGAGGTTTACAAGTGTTGTAAACTACTAGAGATGGTAGATCCTAACCATTCATGTGGAGACATGAGAGTGAGGGTGTCCATACAAAGAGTTTGTATAAGACCAGACCACGAGATGACTCGTCTCTGTATATAACATCATTGATACTAGAGACTTACATCTCACCTAAATGACCATAGTTGACATGACCACAAACTTGAGTGTTTTGGGAACTCCTGCCCTTGAGGGCGGTCCTTTGTTTAGTATGTATGAGAGTGGCCAGATTGCCAACTCAACATGCCTACCTTTTTGGGGACTTGTCTGATTAAATAGCTGGGAACTCAGTTACACAAGATAGAATTCACTCCTTCCTCGAAGTAGGGGTAAGTAGATAGATTGCTCTCTTAAGAGCTGATTTCGGGGCTTGAACATAGTGGCCACAGTTGCTCTTTGGAAGAGAGGACTCAGTCATAGTAGGACTATGACTTATATTAATTAGAGGGATCATTGGTACTTAAGGAGTTAGATGTAACTACAGGGGCATAATGGTTATTGGTCGAGCTGTACTTACGAGCGATCTGTGAAGAATTATCGCACTACTGATTGGTTAAGATGGACACATAATATATCTGTAGTAAGGAGAGTTTAGCTGTCGGTCTTTAGTGGAGTGCCTGGCAGTTAACGGATGGTAGATCCCTTGACTAAAGAGTTTAGTCAGTTATTCACGTATCGTTGGAGCTTTGAGCTACAGGTCCACAAGGTCCCCTTGGTAGCTCAATGGATTCAAGTTGAGGATCAGTTCTTGGTGTTGATTTGAAATGTTCAAATTAACAAGAGGTATTTCGATTATATATGATATGATCGGTATGGTGTATGAGATACATCAAGTGGAGGGTTAATGTAAATGAGATTTACATTAAGTGCAATGGAATAGAAAAAGAGCTATGGTTTATTTTTTTCATGAGATAAAATATTAAAACTATAGGTTACAAATATAATATGGTAAGTTGGTTATCATTATATTTATAATAATGTTAATTATTGGATAATTATCTCTTTTTCTCTAATTACCAATTGAGTGAGAGGTTATTTGTTGTTTCATGGTAACCGCTAAACGATCACATAGCTTTTACTAGACGATCACATGGCTTTTGTTAAACGATTGGGCATCGTCCTATATGATAGGCTTTGACATCTCCCACTTACTCAACCATTTTCATGATTGTTCTCCTTTGGTCTCATCCTCTAACTAAGTCCACACAGAGCCCACACTCTGGATTCTCACATCGAGAATACCAAGGTAACCTTTGTGGTGGTTTCATACTCAACTCGACATAGTTGAGGCTCTGTGGAGGCCGTTCGTGGTGTTTGTGACTTAGAGATCTCAGGTTTCGAGTTCGTTGTGATTGTGCAGTGTAGAGTTCGTAGTGTTTGAGCGTTCGTGTGTTGTCGTGTTTCTGTGAACGATCGTTCGTGATCGAGGGATCTTGAAGATGAGTCTTCAAAGGTATGTTAATTCCTTCCCTTGATCTTATAGAAAAACATACTGTAATTTCAATGCATGCATGACCGTATATTTCCGTTTCTTGACTGTAATTGTTATTGTTCAAATACGATTGAAATTTGGAACAATCTTTCCACTGCTTATGGAAATCCTCATGCCCGATTTCCTTCACAATAAGCCTCCGATTTTAGGGGTAAGACCGGGTAGATAGCTAGGGACATAGGGTGCAAGATGGAATTCACACCTACTCGATTTAGGGATAGAAGAAAGGTTTTTCTCTTAAGTGTTGAATCTAGATCTTGAACAAGGGGCCCCACCCTCTCATTGACCCAAGAGAGATTAAGTTTAGTGATTGGATCACAAACTAATTGTTCATTATAGGATCAGTGGAATTTAAGCAGTAAGATGTAATTTCGGGGGTAAAACAACATTTGACCCAACCGTTATTATAAATAACCTGTGAAGGGTTGACTTATTAATTATGGTTAAATCAAGTGGACAGAAATATATCTACAGTGAGGAGAGTTCAACTATCGAGTTATAGTGGTGTGTCTAGATAGTTAACAAATATTAATTAATTTGATCTAAAGAGTTTAGCTAATTAATCTCAAATCGTTAGAGCTCATGATCTGTAGATTCATAAGGTGTTGGGTTTTATGTCCTAAAACTCATAGTTTATAAATAGTAAACATATATGAAGTTTATTCAGACACATGTTGTTGAATGAAATTGAATATATAACTCTAAATCCAATAAACTATGAACCCTTGGCTATTGTAATGAATACTTGGACTTTATGTGGAGACATAAACTGGATCAAGTTCGAGTAAAATAGCCTAAAAAGTCTATAGTACTTGGATTAGGTTGGGTACCTATTTCTGGAGATACTATTGAATACGATCCACTTTATGATTGTTCGAAATGTTGTAAAGTGTCTTAAATGATGTGACACGTTCGTTCATGTAGAGACATGTGAGCCGGGTGTTCTATACGATGAGATCATGTAAGACTGACCACGAAATAATCACTGTTACATATTAACATCATTTACTGTTAACACTGATTAATTTCACTTCTTGATGACCTAGATAACTTGATCTGAATCCTCAGCTATCTAGAACTCTGTTTATTCGAGATTGTCCCTTGATCTGCATAGGTGAGAGTAAGCTCAATAGTGCTGCTCAATATACCTCCCATTTAATGGATAAGATCGGGTAGATAGCTAGGGACATAGAATTTTCAAGATGAAATTCACTCCAACTCATTTTAGGGGATAGTAAAAATGTTGTTCCCTTAAGACCTGATCTCAGGTCTTGAACGAGGAGCCCCATCCTCTCGTTGGCCTGAGAGGGAATTGATTTAGTGATTAAGGTCCTAAATCAATTGTTCATTAGAGTGACAGTGGTACTTAAGGAGAAAAGATGTAACTTAGAGGTAAAATGGTAATTGACCTAGCGGAGGTTACGAACAACTTGTGAAGGATTAACTTATCGATGACGGTTATATCAAATGGACACATAAAATATCTACAGTGAGGGGAGTGCAACTACAGGCTATAGTGGACAGTCCTGTTAGTTAACAAAAGTTGATTAACTAGGTTAAAGAGTTTGACCGGTTAGTCTCAGATTGTTGGAGCCCATGATCTGTAGGTCCATCGGGTCTCCTTGCTAGCTCACTAGGGACAAAATTAAAGAACTAGGTGAAGTGAGAATTTGAAATGTTCAAATTCAATATTTAGAGAAAATTGTATTTATATGAGATATAATTTATATTTATATAATTAATTATTTTGGAGAGTTTGTTTTAATAAAAATATTTGCATAAAAGTATTTGAAAATTGATTAATCAAAAGCTAGTTGTCAAAGACAATTTAATATGTGATATTAAATTTGTTATTAATTTAATTAAAATTATTTTTATTAAATAACTTCTAAAATATGAAAATAGTATTTCATATTTTTGTCAAAAATCATTTTACTAAAATTTTGTAATAAAAAATTTAGTTAGTAGAAAAATCAAATTGTTGGATTTTCCCACTAACTAAGTGGTCTTTGAAGGGGCTCTTCCAAAGTTTGACACCTAGATATTTCATGTTAGTGGAGTTTGAGGTGGTAGACATGCAAGATGGGATTTTGCATGTGTTTTGTCTTTTAATAGGTTTTGGTTTTCAAAAACTAAAACTTAATGCTTCCTTGAATATTCATTGTTTTTTTCCACAAATTCTCTTTGACTTTCCGATTTCATTAGTAAAATTCCCTAGCTTTCACCAACAAAACGATCCCACAACCGTGTTCTTCAACCAAAGAATAGCGAGGATTTTGAAGGAAATCGAACACGAGAATTTCAATGAGCAGCGGAAAGATCATTCCAAATTACAATCATATATGAACTTTACAATTACAGTCATAACCAGAAACATACAGTTGTGCAATCCTTACAGAAATTACAAGATGATATTACAAATAATCAAGGAGAAATGCTACACACATTTGTAGACTCATTTCCAAGGTCCTTGATCATAAATGCTCGAACACAGCAACCTCGAATGCTCGTCCAACACGACTGCTACATTGCACGAACAACGCACACTCGAACTCAGTGATAATCTCGGTCACGAACACCTCAACAGCATGAACGGCCTCTACAGACCCTTGACGGTGTCGAGTTGAGTATGACACCACCAAGAAGGTACCTTGGTATTCTCGGTGTGAGAATCCAAAGGGTGGGCTCTGTGTGGACTTGGTTTGAGGTAGAAGACAGAGGAAACAACAATCTTGTAGATGATTGAGCAAGTGGGAGAAGACTGAACCTATCGTATAGATCGATGCCCAATCGTTTAGCAAAATTAAGCGATTGTCTAGCAAAAGCTAAGCGATCGTTTAGCTCATCGCTTAGCTGCATGTTTGTCGCCTACAAACACTACAAGATCGTTTAGCTCGCTCTAAGTTTTTGCTTAGTAAATTTTATATACTTGACAAATTTCGTGAGATTATTTTCCAAGAGAGAAAATCTCAAACTCACAAAATTTAACATTACTGAAATTAGGAAAACAATTTTCCTTTTATCTCACGGTTACCATGAAACCACCAATAACCTTCCACACAATTGGTTATTGGATAAAAAGATTTAATTATCCAATAATTAATATTATTGAAAATAAATGATATCCAACTTATCATACTATATTTATAACCTATAGTTTTAATATTTCATCTCATGAAACATATGAACCATAGCTCTTTTTCTATTCCATCGTACTTAATGTAAATCTCATTTACATCAATCCTCCACTAGATGTATCTCATACATCATACCGATCATATCATATGTAATCGAATTACCTCTTGTCAATCTGAATATTTCAAATCAACACCAAGAACCGTCCTCAACTGAATCCATTGAGCTACCAAGGGGACTTTATGGACCTGTAGCTCAAAGCTCCAATGGTACGTGAATAGCTGACTAAACTCTTTAATCATGGGATCCACCATCCGTTAATATCCAGGCATTCCACTAAAAACCAATAGCTGAGCTCTTCTTACCATAGATATATTACGTGTCCATCTTAACCAATTAGCAGTGTGACAACCCTTCACAGATCGCTTATAAGTACAACTCGGCCAATAACCATTATGCCTCTGTAGTTACATCTAACTCCTTAAGTACCACTGATCCCTTTAATGAACATAAGTCATAGTCCTACTATTTCTGAGTCGTCTCTTCCAAAGAGAAGCTGTGGCCACTATATTCAAGCCTCGGAATCAGCCCTTAAGGGAGCAATCTCTCTACTTATCCCTGCTTCGAGAAAGGAGTGAATTCCATCTTGTGTATTGAGTTCCCAGCTCCCAGATTAGATAAGTCCCCAAAAAGGTAGGCATGTTGAGTTCGTGATAACAGGCAGAAATGTACGTTATTATAAGCCTTTTATTTAGAATTATGAGGGCTGTTAAGTAGAATATACGGTGATTATACTAAGAATTCATGAGAAAATGAGCTTGCATCGATCGACATTAAGAATCTCGGCTAACCCACTATTATGCGTTATTATGTGTCCAATTGTTTATTTTTGTAGCAAACGCAGGAATCGATCGCATACGGGGAATCTCTCCATCGCAGAGGCAAACACATACTTTCGACGCATGGATGTTGCGGCCATTAATCGTATACGTCCATCGCATAGAAGTTGTGGCTACAGAATAATAACCATAATTGAGGGATGAACGCAAGTGTGGTGGAATGCTTTGATACTTCAAAAACCAAGCATGAACGCATATCTTGGGAGTATCAAAAGGTGATGTTGACATTTCACCTACCACATCGTTAGTAGTAGAGATTCAGAGCAGGTCCATCATGCCGTTAGCTGCTGAATTTCAGAGAAGGACCATTAATGTTGTCGGCGATCAAACTCTATAAATAGAAGCCTTGGACCACAACTTCAGGCATTCGAGCTTCTGCCTTCGTGTAGATTCTTGTGATCCAGACCAAAGAGTGAGAAGATAGTCTTGAGAGTTCTTCATTCCTTCAACCATTCCGAGTGACAACCAGAGCTCTGTTGGATTTAGATCTCGAGAGACTACTCCATTGCGCATCCATGGCACCACTGGTAGCCTTGACACACATCTGATGGAAGCAAGATATTGCTTCCATCTGGCCCTCCATATCTCTTCTATCTCTGTATTGTATTACATTGTGGCTTAAGAGATTAATACATTTTCTGATTAATGCATTTCTATATTTTCCTTCGACTTCATCTTCATTTATCTCTTCTTATCGTCCTTTACTTTCATTGCACCACTAAGTAAGACTGCTAGAGTATCGCATACTTAATCATGTGACATAGACATATGAAGCATGTAACAAACCACCGAGAGGTGTGTGTTGCGTGAGTGTTGTGAGAAAATCCTATTCGCCTAGTGTGAAGCTGTAGCAACGCTTGTCTATAAGCGAACGCAATGCTTGTCTATGAGTGGAATCAATAGCGACTAACTGCCTGGGAGGGTAAGTAGTTGAACGCATTAAGCAAAGTAAGCAGTGTTCCTAGAGATAGGAATAATCTTATGTCAACCATGTTTATGTGATTACCTTGTCTTATGAGCGCATCATTCATCATTTAGGCATACTTGAGAGAGTAGTCTAAAGACCAAATCTAGGCTTAAGCGAGTCAGATTTGATCGCATAGGCAAGAATAGAGGCTTAGAGATAAGCTCTGTTTGCTATCTCACAGCGTATGCACCCTATAGGTAGGATATGGCAGTATGCGGTCATCTTGTTCATGTGTGGGAGCACGTGAGCAAGAATAGAGACTTAGACATAAGGCCTCTCGACACTATCGCATATACATCGCATGCGTCTTTGTCAAGTGTGTGCAGCATAATCACATAACTTGCGCTGGCTGGGGTTACCCTTGCGATCAAGCTTAGTGTTGTGGTGAAGTCATCCCCGCCATTTTATCTATTTTTCCATGCATTTTATTACGCATTAACAGTTGTCATGTCTCTACCTCTCAGTTATACTTCCACTGCTTAATCTGTTAATTAGGAGTAGAAGTAGCGCATAGCCCATAACCTTCAATATTCTTTTATTTTTCACCTCAAATGCATTGCTTCACAAACATATTAAGTTACAAGTCCCTGAGTTTGATCTTGGATCACCCGAGAAACTTGTGTCCTCATTATACTTGGTGAGAAAGCAAGAAAACTTATGATAGGAATGCATGGTCATTGTATACAAGATTAACGCATACTTTCCATTCCAACACATGACCACCAACGCATGGGAACATATGCATAGCCTAAGACATGCATCATAAATGCTTCCCAATTTTTATCATCAGTTGGCAATCTGGCCACTCTCACCCATACTAATCAAAGGACCGCCCTCAGGTAGGAGTTCTCAAGACACTCAGGATTGAGGTCATGTCACCTATGGTCGTTTAGGTGAGATATAAGTCTCTAGTATCAATGGCATTATATACAGAGTCTAGTCATCTTGTGGTCCGGTCTTATACAAACTCTTTGTATAGGACACCCTCACTCGCATGTCTCCATATGAATGGTCAGGATCTACCATCTATAGTAGTTTATTAGATATGAGTAAATGCCAGAATGAAATAGCAATTATTTTATTCATCAAACAATGTGTATGATTAAAAACAACAAGACTCTAGGAGAATTAGGACACCAATCCCAACAATCTTCCACTTGTCCTAATGACTCGGGATACTAATGTACAATACACTAAATAACATGTACAATATACAATAAACTAGGGCATACCCCAGTAATCATCTCCCACTTGCCCTAGACATGATGCCGCATATCTCGCAACCCCAGACTCTCCAAGTGACTGATAACGGGCAGAAATGCACGTTATCATAGTGCTAAATCCTTAAACAATGTTGGATTGCGTTGATGAAATATGTTAAATTGCGTCCATTAAGCATAAATTCTATAATATTGCGGTCGCGTGCGTCCAATGCATTAGAGTAGTTGATCTTTATATTTTTGTGCAGAATAATGCGTTAATGAAATGCAAAGAATGCGATCATGGGAATACATTGGTCGAGCGCAACTTCACCGTAAGAATTTGCGTTGATCGTGCTCGCAAACATTCACCCAAGAAGAATCACCGCAACATGGTGGGTGCATCAGAACGAAAGGACAATTAAGATCGATGGGACAGAAAGCTGACGGAAGTCGGATCCAAATTAAGTTGACAGCCGATAACGGTCACAACGTACATCCAGCTTTATCGGTGACAATTATCTGATGCATCAGTCAGGAATTAAAGTTGTCCCATCTGTACAACCAGGAGAGAGAAGCCGCCTTTCACCTTTGATGCCCTATAAATACCAAGTGCATTCTTTAGAGAAGGGGTTAAGCAGTCGATTACCTCATCACCATTACAAGTTCATACCTCTGTTCATAGTTTTCTTTTCCATTTTACGGTGGGGCAAGAGAAGAGTGGTGATGCTAGAGATTGTCCAAGGCAGCTCGAGAGAGAACCTTGGGGCGTAAGAGCAGAGAGCGAGCTGACTCTCGCGAAAGCGAGACTATCTTTAGAGCACGAGTAGAAACAGTGTAACACCTGGCTGCAAGAAATTGCTCCAGGCTCTTTACTATACTTGTATTGTTATTCTGTACTTAATCTTATATCTAATCAATGGAAATTCTATTTCTACATCTGCTCACTCTCTTAATACACATGAATAGCTAAACTAATTGAATGGGTTGAGAGCTAACATGTTCTAGGAAGTTCATTGTTTGCGATTTTCTTGTTTTATGTTGTGCAAAATACCCCTTTAGAGTTACTCGAGAGAGAATCTAGGGAAAGAACCTAATGTCTCGAGAGAGCTAGGTTAGAATCTAGACTCGAAAGAGCAAGATTAGGATTGCATAAACAAGAGATAGGGACTTGGACATAAGCTCTGTTTGTCAACTTGCATCGCATGCATCCTAGGAATAGGAATGATATTATGTGGTCGCATATTTGAGTGAATGTCATGTTGTCATCGCATAAATAGAGATAGAGGTTTATGTGTAAACCTTGCAAACTTATCGCATATTTATCACATGCGTTCTAGCCTTAGAAACCGTGGCATTCGCGCCGGGAGGTGGTTTACTATTGTATGCATGTTGCATGATCGCAAGGCATGAATGCATCCTAGGGAGATTTAGCCGAAACCCTTCTCAACCCGTTCACTGCATATTCATCGTATTTCCCGTTTACCAACTCTTTTCGAACTCTGTCGCATTCGTTATTATTATTAACGCAACAATAACCCAACACTTATTTATTCAACTGGTTACCATAAGTTTTCATAAAAATCTCCAATGCAACTATTTTCACAAGTCCCTATGTTCGACCCTGGACTTACCAGGAAACTCAGAGGAATTTACACTTGGATTCGTCTGGGAAAACTTGAGTGCATAACGCAATCCACCAACACATATCATCCATAATTTCCACTTCATAAAATTCAAGCATCAGTGACCCCTCGAACACTTTAGCCGTGAGGGCCTTTGTAAAGGGATCAGCAACGTTGTGCTCTGTTTAGAGTAAACATTGACCCGATGTCGATTTACGAGAATCTATATCGGTCTGAAAGCCAGAGTCAATGTATCCTGTAAGGATCATATCCTTATCTTCATACACGAACATGAAGTCCCTCTTTCTCCAAAGATACTTGAGGATCGTCTTGACCTCCGTCTAGTGATCAAATCTTGGATTGGAATGATACCGATTGACAATCCCTACTGCATAGAAAATTTCGAGTCTGGTACACAACATTGCATACAGTAAGCTTCCTACAGCTGAAGCATAGGGAATCCGTCTCATCTTCTGATAATAGGCAGAAATGCACGTTATTACAGTGCTAAGATATTAAACAATGCAGGTTTGCGTTGATAAAATATATGAGATTGTGTCCAAAAAGCATTAAGTTTATAACATTGCGGTCTCATGCGTCCATCGCATAAAAAATAGTTAACTTGTGTATTTTTGTGCAGAATACGCGTTGATGCAAGGCGGAAAATTCGATCACAAGAAAGCAACGATTGAGCACAACGTTACCGCAAGGCTTTGCAGTGATTTGTGCTTGCAAACTTTTGCTCAAGAAGGATTGCCGCATAGAGCCGACACAACTTGGTGGTGCATCTGGGTGAAAAGCATAATTAATCACGATGGAACAGGAAGCTAATGATGGTCGAATCCGAATTATGTTGACAAGTCGCTAACGATAGCAAGTACACTCAGCTTTTCATTGACAAATATTCGGCGCATCAGACAGGGAATTAAAGCCATCCCATCAGTGCAATCATAAGAGAGAAGACACCTTTCACTCCGAAGCTCTATAAATACCAAACGCGACCTTCAAAAGAGGAGTTCAAACAGTTAGAGAATTTTCCCTTAGATAGAATAGTCATGTTCATAGTTTTCCTTTTTTTATTTAGAAGGCGGAGTGAAAGAAGAGAAGAGACGCCGGAAGATCGCTCAGGGAAACTCGAGAGAGAACCCAGAGGTGTGGAAAATTAGAGAGCGGGCCAACTCTTGCGAGAGCGAGACTATCTTTTGAACAGAGTAGAAAAAACAATGTAAAAGCCTTGGGAAGCAAGAGATTGCTACCAGGCTTTTTATTCCCATCTTGCATTGTTATTTTGTATTTCAACTCTATATCTATACAATGGAATTTCTTTATCTACATCTGTTCACTCTCTTGAAAGCATGCATGAGTAGCTAAATTTATCGAATGGGTTGAGAAAAACTAAGCTAGCATGACCTAGGATCTTCATTGCATGTGATTATCTTGTTTTATGCTATGCCCAACACCCCTTTAGAACTACTCGAGAGAGAGTCTGAAGAAAGAACCTAAGACTTGAGAGAGCTAAGTTAGAATCTAGACTTAAGAGAGCAAGATTAGATCTGCATAAGCGAGAGATAGGGACTTAGAGATAAACTCTATTTGCCAACATGCATCGCATGCACCCTAAAGATATGTTAGGATATTATGTGGTCGCCTTATTTGTGTGTGTATCATTTTGTCATCGCATAAATAAGAATAGAGGCTTATGTGTAGGTCCTATAGACTCATCGCATATATCGCATGCGTTCTAGTATTAGAAGCCGTAGCATCTGCGTCGAGAGATGGTTTGCTATTGTATGTGTGTTGCATGATCGCATAACATGAAGGCATCCTAGGAAGTGTTAGCTGAACCCCTTCTCAACCCGTTCCCCCCATATTCATTGCATCTTCTGTTTTATCAACTCTTTCCGAAACTCCATGCATTCGTTTAATTTATTACCACAAACAATAACCCAAAACAACTATTTGATTTCTTGGTTACCACAAAATCTTTTTGAAAATTACCACCGCATACCATTTTCCCTAGTCCCTGAGTTCGACCTTGGACTTACCAGGAAACTCAGTGGGGTTTATACTTGGATTCTGCTGAGAAAACTTGTTGCTCAACACATTTCATCACCACATTCCATTCCATATTTTCATTTCACTATATTTTTAGCTCTTTATCTAAAAAAAAAAAAAACAATTATGCTAAACGATTGCAGTGAGTGATTTTGTTAACTTTGTTTTTTTTAATATTTGACCTTCTCAATGTTTTTCTTGCAACGATCGAGGCAATCGATTGCAGAGGCGCTACAAGAAGACGCAACTACGTTATTCTGTCACCGCAATCCAAAAAAAGAAGATCGCCGCAAAGTAGGATGCGTCAATAGACAATGTGGGGACAACACAAATTTGGGGGTTGTATTCTTCCTTGACTTTATTCCAAATTCTGCACTATCGCATCGCATTTTAATTTTGAAAGTTTTATCACCGCATCCTCTTTGATTACTGCAATCATTTAACATTGATAAATTTAGTAAGTCGCCGCATGCTCTCTCTTTGCCAATTATGATTTCAATGATGAAACATATGCTTCTATTTTTTCGTGTACACTATAGTCAACTTAATCTTAGAAAAGTTACCTCATGAAATATTTTAGAAGTTAGTGGTCTGCTAGCTTTCTTTCAAACTGACCCTTTACCAAACTTCCTAAGAACATCGCACGACTTCTTTCAATCTATTGGCAATGAGAACATTGCCGCATTTTAAATTTGGGGGTGAGGTATTTATTTTTCAACCTTGCTATTTTTAGTTCTATAAAAAAAAAATTGAGAATAACAACTCTAATGTCAACGCAATGGGGAAACCCATGTTGATAAGAGTTAAGTTGTGAAGGGCACTTACCCGTAGTTGGATGTTCGCATGACACATGTGGGGGCAAACCAAAACGAAAGTAAGTCGCCAGGATCAACGCATAAATAAATGACCGCAACTCCGCTACCAAGTAGGTATGAGTTTAGTCTGAAAAAGGGCACCTTGCTTATAGTTGGATGTCCACATGACATACGTGGGGACAAGCCAAAATGAAGGTGAGACACTTGGATCAGCGTAAGGTCAGAGAAAAATAACAATGTAAAAAATATGCAAGGAAAAAAACATTTAATACTCCAGTGAAAAAAAAAGGTTTTTTTGAAATAAATCATGCGATGTCCTGGAATCTAGTAAAGTCCTTTTGAAGGTTAAAATTGCGGTTCCTAGATTTAGAAATATTTTAAGAAGAGACTTGAATAAGAATTAAGGAAATTTTGGTATGTAAGATTTGAATGAAGTATCCTTGAGAAATCTAGGAAAAGAGATTGCAGTCGAATTTTTAAAGAAAATCTTTAGCTTATGCTTAAGGACAAGCATTGTTTAAATTTGGGGGTGTGATAACGGGCAGAAATGCACGTTATTACAGTGCTAAGTCATTAAAAAATGTAGGTTTGCGTTGATAAAATATATGAGATTGTGTCCAAAAAGCAGTAAGTTTATAACATTGTGGTCGCATTCGTCCATCGCATAAAAAACAGTTAACTTGTGTATTTTTGTGTAGAATATGCGTTGACGCAAGGCGGAAAATGCGATCACAAGAAAACAACGGTTGAGCGCAGCATTACCGCAAGGCTTTGCAGTGATTTGTGCTCGCAAACATCTGCTTAAGAAGGATTGCCGCATAGAGCTGGTGCAACTTGGTGGGCGCATCTGGGTGAAAAGCATAATTAATCACGGTGGGACAGAAAGCTGATGACGGTCAAGTCCGAATTAAGTTGACAAGTTGCTAATGATAGCAAGTACACTCTGTTTTTCGTTGACAAATATTCGGCACATCAAACAGGGAATTAAAGCCATCCTATTAGTGCAATCATAAAAGAGAAGACGCCTTTCACCCCGAAGCTCTATAAATACCAAAGGCGACCTTCAGAAGAGGAGTTCGAACAGTTAGAGAATTTTCCCTTAGATAGAATAGCCTTGTTCATAGTTTTCCTTTTTTATTTAGAAGATGGAGCGAGAGAAGGGAAGAGACACCAGAAGATCGCTCAGGGCAACTCAAGAGAGAACCCAGAGCAATGGAAAAGCATAGAGCAGGCCGACTCTCGCGAGAGCGAAACTATCTTTTGAACAGAGTAGAAAAGACAGTGTAAAAGCCTTTGGAAGCAAGAGATTTCTAACAGGCTCTTTATTCTCATCTTGCATTGTTATTTTGTATTTCAACTCTATATCTATACAATGGAATTTCTTTATCTACATCTGTTCACTCTCTTGAAAGCACGCATGAGTAGCTAAATTTATCGAATGGGTTGAGAAGAACTAAGCTAACATGACCTAGGATCTTCATTGCATGCGATTATCTTGTTTTATGCTATGCCCAACACCTCTTTAGAGCTACTCGAGAGAGAGTCTAAAGAAAGAACCTAAGACTTGAGAGAGCTAGTGATAACTTGTAGAAATACAAGTTATTTATGCTGTTTTATTTAGATTATGCGGTAGAAAGAAGGAAAAGTTGCGTCGATAGTATAAGAATTGGCTGAGAAATACGAAAATTATAAAGTGTCGCAAACACGCCCACTAACCACATTGCGATGGAAAAATATAATGTCCAAGTCTTTTTTTTGTAGGAAATAGAACACCGCATGCGTTAATTGTTCGAGGACAAAAGTACAACGCATCTACTCCGCATGCGCCAATCGATCAAGAACGAGGAAAGATCAACGCAATGGTGGTGCATTGATAATTTGTAGTAATATAGGTTATTTATACTGTTTTATTTAGATATTACGGCTAAAAGAAAGAAAAGTTGCGTCGATAGTATAGAAATTAGCTAAGAAATGCAAGAATTATAAATTGTCGTCAATACACCCATGAACACCATTGCGTTGGTAGAATAGAGTTTTTAAATTTTTGTTTTGCAGGAGATCAATCACCGCATGCATTAATGGCTCAAAGATAAAAGAAACAACGCATCTACATCACATTGCGCCCATCATTCATGAATGAAGAGATGATTAACGCAATGATGGCGCATGCGACAATCGATCAAGAGCTTAGCGATTAGTGAAAATTCAACCGCATGTGGTAATAAAAAATAACACCGCATGCGGCGATCGATCGAAGATGTAAAGAGCAACACATTTGCGGAGGAATCTGGAAAATGTACAGCTTTCAGTTGTGCATTTCTGACGGGTTGATTGCCTAACAGAAGGAATATTCACTCTGCCATTTCAGGAACTACCGTAACCGTAAAGTGGGGACTACAAAGTCAAAGAGCCAAGCTTCACCTATAAATAGTTTCTGCAAATTCACTAAAAGATATACTTGAATACATAGAGACGTGTATATACTGATCTGAGAGAGATGGTCTGAAGCGATTTCCAGAGTAGATCCGAGATAATCAAGAGACAAGGCCGATAGGTGAGTCTTCGGGCAAAGAATCCTTCCGATCCCTACCGTTGAAGCTCTGTATGAAGGTTACTTCTACCAGAAGAGCAAGCCCGAGAGGGAAGCTCTCCTCCCCATTACTTCAACACGCCGACAAGCAAAACCTCCGTCCAGGATCTGTCTTAAGACGTTGACACTTTTCTGTATTTGTTTCTAATCTCTATTTCATCACTTGTATTCATCTTCTTAATCTTTCATTCATACCATGTATCGAACGCTTAATCTTAGTATTAAATGTTATGATCATTACTATTGTCATCTCTCTATCTATTTCCGTTCATCCATAATCTATTTTCTCTATGATGTTTTCCTAGTTCCTTGGGTAAAACGCAAGAATTAAGCAAGTAAATTAATTGGTGTTAAGGAAATAATTATGTTTAATCAAAGTATGCTCGATGGAATCTTCACCTGTGAGAGAAGAAGTGAAGATGTTATTCCACCTATCGAGAGAGGGTTGGAAGAATGCGTTAACTAAAACGAGAAGTACTTCCAGAGATGGAAGCAACCTTGCGTTCATCACGTTCATCCCTGTTTCACCATATAGATATGGGAACAAGACCGGTCACCAAGAGGTGTACGCTAAGGGAAATCGGAACCTTAGTTGCATCTTTAACGCGATTAACAAACTTGCGTTGTTTTTATTATTTACTCTTTCTCTTTCTGATTCATCCATAAAGACTTGCCATCGCATACCACGATCCTTTGTATAACTTCACAGTCAGTCTCGAACTCAGTATCATGTATCATGTATCATGTATCTTGTATCATATTAGTTTAGGATTTTATTTTCAACGCAATTTATTTTATCAACGCATTTTATTTCATCGCACTTTAAATTTCTGTATAAACCCAATTCATTATTAATTGTAAAAACTGGTCGCATGTATCACAAAAGTAATGCATTAATGAAAACAATCCCTGTGTTCGACCTCGGATTATTCTGAGAAACTTGCGTTGGAATTATACTTGGTTTCAGCGCAAGGAAACTTGTGACACACATTACTCTATCGCATACTACAAGCCTATCATTAACAACACATATTTAGAAGTAGTATCGCATAAAGACTAAAGATATAAAAACATCATGTCAAGTTTATGGCACAGTGCACGCATAATAAGGAAATCATTCTTCAACATTTACAAGTTTATGGCGCCGTTGCCGGGGATTGGTAACGGTTAGTGTTGAGTATTTTTGTGGTATTTTGCAGGATAGATCTCTTTGTACTGTCTGTTTAACGCGAAGAACAGACTGATAGTTTATGAGTACTGGAACTGATCAAAATTCAAAGCTGACCCAGAGATCGAGCGTACATTTCGCGCAAGGGCATGCCAGGATAGAGCAAGGCACAGAAGAGTGAGTATGGCAGAAAACAACAACAATGATAATGTTGCACTCGAAGTAAATCAAGGGGTGAGCCGCCCAGCACAAGATCCCATTTTTCTGATCGCTAACCATAACATCCCAATGAGGAACTATGCGGCGCCCAACCTCTATGACTTCTCTCCTAGAATTTCATGTCTGACAGTTGAGGAGAACACATGTTTCGAGATTAAGTCGGTCATGCTCCAAATGATTCAGAATATAGGGCAGTTTGGTGGTCTACAAGGTGAGGACCCACATGCCCATCTGACCAGTTTTGTCGAGATGTGTGGTAACTTCTCCATCCCTAGCGTAACCCCAGAATGTATCAGACTTTACCTCTTCCCATACACCTTGAGGGATGAGGCCAAGAGATGGGCTCATTCGTTAGAGCCAAATGAAATAACTTCCTGGGATCAGTTGGTGGAACGGTTATGAAGAAGTTCTTCCCTCCAGCAGTCAACGCAAGAAGACAAAAAGATGTTCTGAACTTCGAGCAGATGGATAACAAGACCCTAAGCACCGCTTGGGTATGATTCAGACGATTGGTGACGAATTGTCCGCATCGGGATACCCAATTGCGTTCTGATGGAAACATTTTACAACGGTTTGAACAGATCAACGCAAGCTGTTGCTGATGCCTCCGCTGCAGGAGGATTTATGGATAAAACATACACTAAAGCCAAGGCCATCCTTGACTGCATCTTGCAGAATATGGATGACTTGGTAGACGATGGGTATGGAGGAAGATGCTCCGAGAGAAGAAGAAATGATAATGCCATTGTACCTACGGATATAATGACAACTTTGGCCGTACAGGTGGCCATGGTGACCTCTCTTCTACAATCGATGGCATTTAATCAAGGTGCCCTCTCCCAAGGATCAGCATAATCTAATGCACCGGCACAAGTGGCCATAATAAGTTACGTCCAATTTGGAGGTGGCCATGCGGTGGAAATGTGCCCATCAAACCCCTAGCAAGTGTGTGCTATCCAGAATAATCCGTACAACAACACTTATAATACTGGTTGGAGGAATCACCCTAACCTTGGTTGGGGAGGAAACCATAACCAAGGAGGGCCGAGTAACCATCACAACAGCAACTCCAAGAATTGAGGAAACCCTCCACCTTTTCACCAAAACCAGAATCAAGGGCATCAGAGACAACCACAAAACCAACCATCCTCCTCAAACACCTCTGGAAATTCATTAGAGTCCCTGCTCAAGCAATATATTGAGAAAAATGATGCTGTAATGCCGTCGCAGGCATCTTCAATCAAATACCTGGAGGTTCAAGTTGGGTAACTGGCAGTCGAGCTATGCAATAGAACACCTGGAACGCTGCCAAGTAATTCCAAAGCCCTAGGATCTCACGGAAAGGAGCAATGTCCTTGACGACATTGTGTAGGCAAGCCTGATCGCCTGCGGAGGTGTGGATTGCGTTCTTCATGGGAAATTGTCTTCCGGTCTATATCTCTAAATTCTATATTTAAATGCTTACTTAATTACCTTCTTTATTGCTTTATGAATCTTGTTATTTAATGCTTCCTTAGATTTTCTTTTACCGTTTATGAAATTATCTCTCATTTAATTCATTTGCATTAATTTCCGTGCTCTCTTTAATTTTCTTACTTTTCTGTATTAAATGCGTTATTCTTAAATTTTGGTGAATGATTGTTTAATAAGAAGAGAATTATTACCGCAAAGTCCTTGTGGCTTGTGTCGATGAAAAAAAATAATAATAATAACAATCAACATCCGGTATGCATTGCGATGATGGGTGCATCTTGTGTTAACAAGAGACACTTTGCGTTCATCCTACCCAAATGCATTGCGTTGAGGGGTGTGTTGCACTCGTATGTATTTTTCGCTCGTCCTTAGCTAAAACGCACTATGTTGAGGTAGTGTTGCGCCCGTAGAAATACAGTGCACCCGTCCTCCAGAAATGCGTTGAGCCGGGGGGTGTGTTGCGCTGATACATGCGTTGTTACCCGTCCTTTGCAAAGATGCATTTGCGTTGATGGAAGCATTGCGTTGATTCTTAACCTTGCGTCCATCCGAATAAAACACCAAAGACAAATTCCTTTTGCAAATTGAGTAGTCCAATCGTTTAGGCTTCCAAGGAATGATGATTTCGCAGATGAAAGGATGTACTTCTGTGTTGAGTCATAAATGTGAGGAGTCCGGTGATAGGATTTTTGAGTACCTCGAGGCCTACCACCACAGAATTTGCATTGGGCTCATCAAGGCCCAACCTATAAATTCCCACTTCTTCCGTCTGAGAGCCTATTTGAGTCTTTTGCAAATAGAAACCCTAGTAGCTTTGCATACCCAGACTTACTTTCTTCCTAAAACCCTAAGTGTTTCCTAGCTTTCTTACTCAGTTCATCCATGGCCGACCAATTTTCCCATCCATCTTCTTTATCCTCATCACCCTTGCAAGCCAAAATAATTGCAAGAGAGGTGGCAATTGATAACTTGTAGGAATACAAGTTATTTATGTCACCTTATCTAGATATTGCGGCCAAAAGTTAGTGTATATGCGCCGATTGTATGAAAATTTGCTTAGAATTACAATAATTATAAATGATCGCAATTACACCCACTAACACTATAGAGATGAAAGACAAGCCGAATTTTACTCTGTTTTGTAGGAACCAAGTCACTGCTGGCGCTCAAGGCTCACGAGAAATTGACCAACGCATCTCTGTCACATTGCACTCGTCAATCACCAATGAAGAGACGATTACCGCAATGACGGCGCAATGCGACAGTCGATGCAGAGCTGACTTTCAACCGCATGCGGTAATAAAAGCAATACCGCATGCAAACTCATGATCGAAAGATGCAGCTGAGCAATGCAAAAGTGGAGGATTGAGACACATGTACAACTAACGGTTGTGCAGAATTGACGATCTGATTGCATAACAGAAGGAATAATATCCCTCCATCTTCGGAATCACCATAACAATCAGTGGGGACCACAAGGTTGGAGTCAAAGACCTGCACCTATAAATAACCCATAGATTTTAGAGAAAACTTATGCTACTTGATACGGGGGCGAATTGCTGCAAAGTGTTGAGAGAAAAGGTTGGGCTGAATGCTTAATTGAAGAAATTTGGGAAGAAGACGAGACAAGGCCGAGAGGTGAGTCTCAGATCTATTCTGCCAAATACCCGATTTGATGCTCTGTGTAAAGACCCCTGCTACCGGTTGAGCAAGCCCGAGAGGGAAGCTCTTCCTATCATCAGATCCATCCAATCCGGCAAGCAGATCTCCATCGAATCAATGCCAAGACGTTGGCGCTTATTTGTATCTGTTCTAATTCTTTCATCGTTGTATTTCCTTTTCTCTTTATCTCTTCATTCACACACCATGTATCAAATGCTTAACAGACATATTAAATGTTTGATAGCTTTCATATACCATTCTCTTGTCTATTTTCGTTCCTCCATTAATCACTTTCTCCATGATGTCTTTTCAATCCCCTGATAGTTAATACGAATCAAACGAGCACTTAATCTGTGTTAAAGGTATAAAATGTGTTTGGTTAAGGCATGCTAGAAGACATCCTCACCTGCGAGAGCATACGTAAAGATGCCATTCTGATCTATCAAGAGAAGATTAGAAGAATGTGTTAACTAAAGTGAGTAGTACTTCCAGACATGGAAGCAACCTTGCGTTCATTACGTTAGTCTCTGTCTCACCACAGACATGTGGGAGCGCGACCGATCACTGAAAGGTGTACGCCAAAGGAAGAGCGGAACCGTATTTATAGCTTCAGCACAATTGAGGACTTATGTTGTTTATATTATTTATCTTTTTCTTTTTATTCTGTTTATAAGACTTGCCGCCGCATCCTATGTTCTTTGCATAACCTTCACAGCCAGCCTTGACCCCAGCATCGTGTATCATGAAGCCTATGTCTTGTATCATCTAGCTTAGGTTTACTGTATTTTATTTTCATTATCGTATCTTTATTGCTTTCATTTACTTTACCGCAATTTTATATACTTGTACACAAAACACCCTTTTAAAGATTGAAAAACCTGGTCACATATATCACGGACATACCACAATAACCTAAAACAGTCCCTATGTTTGACCTCGAATCACACCGAGAAACTTGCAGTGGAATTACACTTGGTTTCATCGTAAGGAAACTTGTTACAACACATGGCATACTATGTGAACATCCATAATTAACGCATATCTAGCAGTAGTATCGCATCATTTCGAGCATAAAACATCATCAATCATACATATCAGTGTTTCTCAACCCAATAGCAATCCTTGTAGCAAACTACCATCTCGCCGCATAGCCACAAACCATCCCTCGAATCGCCGAAAAACCTCGGCGAAAGCCTGTAGCAACCGGACCACTCCGCATTAGAGAGGGGCAGAGCACGGAGAATGCCCCACTCCCAACATTGTCTTCTGAGAGCGAGAGAAAAAGAAGAGATGACAGAGATATGTTCGGGAGTATTTTGAGTAACATGGAGAAAGAAGGAGGGCTGCCCGAAGTGGGGGTTGTTAATCAGCCACTGCCTTCGGAGGAAGAGATGGAGAAAGCTTAAAAAAAAAGCGCCCTGGCCGTTTTGAATCCTAAGGTAACTGTTCAAGCAGAGTCCTATGAGGGACCCATCAGGGTCACTTTGGAGGAAGCGGTGGCGGAGAAGTAGCCTAAAGTGGCTGAAGAGAAGAAGAAGAAGAAGATCAAAGAGAAGAAGGCTGAAGGAGATGAGGAAGCCCATTGATACAGCATAAACTATACAATGATGCACGCAAGGTTCAAATCCATGTCATAAACTTGACACGCAAAATTTATTCGATGATGATATGTGATACTACTTCTAGATATGCGTTGTTAACAAATGTTCTTGTAGTATGTTGTGCGTTGTCACAAGTTTCCTTGCGTTGAAACCAAGTATATTTCACCGCAAGTTTCTCGGTGTGATCCGAGGTCAAAAACAGGGACTGTTTTAGGTTATTGCATTGTGCTTGTGATATATACGACCAGGGGTTTTTCAAATTAATAAATATTTTTTGTACAAGTAATTAAACATGTGATGAAGTAAAGAAAACGGTACAAATGCGATAATACATTAATTGCATTAAAGTAAAATTTGATAAAGTAAATCTAAGCTAAGATGATACAAGATACAAGTTTCATGATACAAGATACTGAGGTCAAGGCTGGCTGTGCAGATTATGCAAAGATCGTGTAATGCGGTGACAAGTCTTATGTACGAAGCAGAAATAGAAAAGATAACTAATATAAACAGCGCAAGTTCCTTAATTGCGTTAAAGTTATAAGTACTGTTCCACTTTTCCCTTGGCGTACACCTCTCGGTGATCGGCCACGTTCCCACATCTCTGTGGTGAAACAGGGATGAACGTAATGAATGCAAGGTTGCTTCTATCTCTGGAAGTATTACTCGCTTTATTTAACGCATTCTTCTAACCTTCTCTTGACAGATCAGAATGACATCTTCACTTCTGCTCTCACAAATGAAGATGTCGTCTAGCATGCTTTAGCTAAATGCATTTATCTCTTTAACACAGATTAAGTTACTTGTTTAATCCATATTAATTACCAAGGTATTAAGAAAAATTCATGAAGAAATCGATTAATGGAGGAATGGAAGTAGACAGAAAAGTGGAAGTGGAAGTGATTGAGACATTCAATAAAACTATTAAGCGTCTGATACATGATTTGTGAATGAAGAGATTAAGAAGATGAAATACACTTGATGAAATAGAGTTAGAAACAAATACAAACAAGTGCCAACGTCTTAGCACCGATCTGGATGGAGATTTTATTGCCGGTGTGGATGGAGTGAATGAATGGATAAGCTTCCCTCCCAGGCTTACTCAACCGATGGTAGGGATCTAAGCACAGAGCTTCAAGGTGGGGATCTGGCAGATTTGTACTGAGACTCACCTCTCGGCCTTGTCTCTTCTCTTCCCAGATTTCTTTCGACCAGTACGCAGCTCAGCCTTTCTCTCAATAATCCAGCAGCAATTAGCCCTCGTATCAAGTATATCTTCTCTAAATTCTATGGACGTATTTATAGGTGAAAAAGCTTTGTCTCTTGGCTTGTGGACCCCACTTCTTGTTATGGAAATTCCTAAGATAGAGGAATAAATATTCCTTCTGTTATGCAATCAAACCATCAAATCTGCACAACTGTTAGTTGTACACTTGTCGCAATCCCCCGCGTTTGCGTTGCTCGGCTGCATCTTTCGATCGGTTGCTCGCATGCGGTGTTGTTTTTATTACCGCATGCAGTTCAAATTTAGCTCTAGATCAACTGTTGCATTGTGCTGTCATTGCGTTAATCGTCTCTTCATTGTTGATTGACAGGCGCAATGTAACAGAGATGCGTTGTTCAGTTTCTTATTGAGCCTTGATCGTAAGAGGTGACTTGGTTTCCTGCAAAACAGAGTAAAAATATCTTCTTCTACCATCTTGACGATGTCAGTGGGTGTAATTGCGATAATTCATAATTATTTTATTTATGAGCTAATTTTTCATACAATCGATACATATTCCTTCTCTTTTGGCTGCAATATCTAAATAAGGCAGCATAAATAACTTGTATTTCTACAAGTTATCACCCATCAAATCAAGAAGAAAGAAAGGAGGACGGATGAGAAGAGGGAGCGCAAGCGGGAGGAGAAGCACCTGAAGAAGGAGGAAGAGAGGAGAAAGAGGGCTGAGAGCCCAAAAATTGACGGAGAATCCACCTCTGCAAGGGTGGATAAGGAGGAGTCAACACAACTGAGAAAATCAGCGTTACCTGAGGAGGAAATAATGCAAGTAAAAATGGTTACGACTGATGATGGTGAAGATTCAAGCATTACCCCCCTTAGGTAGCGTCGCAAGGAGAATGCACGCAAGGGTCAACAATCGACCCAACAATTTTGCAAAGTGCAGTAGAAGAACAGGAGAGGAGAAGAAGAGAGAAGGAAGAAAAGCAAGAGAAGATGTTGCGGGCACAGCAAATCATAACAGAAGATAGTCGAAGAAGAAAACTATAAGATGAGGAGGTGCGCCACAACAACGCAATATCGGTAGAAGAGGAAAGAATAAGGCTCAAGGAAGAACTGCACATTTTGCTGGCCTTAGAGCAATTTGAAAGAGAATTTGAAAAAAAAATAAGAGAAGAAGAGGAGGAAGAAAAGAAGAAAAAGGTTGAGAAGGAGAAGAGGCGCCGAGCAAATGTTCAGCACATTCGAGAAAATAAGGGCAAAGAAATTTCTGAGTGGGAGAAGGAAGAACAACGCAAGGAAAGGGAAAGGAAACAAAAACAAAGATTCCACCTTGCGTTGATTAAAGAAAAGGGCAAAGCAGTAGTAGAAAGCAGTGAGCATGCGTTGGCTAGGGGACGACCATCGAAGAAGAAAGAGAATGATGATATGATGATAGAGATGGGATTCTTCCCTGCGCCAACGCCACTACCAGACTTGATAACAAGTGTTGTATTGGAACATGGATGGGAAACATTTTGCCAGTGTCCATCCATCATCTTCGCAACGGTAGTGCCAGACTTCTATAATGGACGACTCCATGGCACCAAAGATGCGGTGACCATGAAAGGGGAAGTGGTGCCTTTTAGCGCAAAGGATATCAATGAATTATATCTGATGAAGAACATCCCGAATGCACTGGGTAATAAAATCATTAATGATCCCATAGAAGAGCAGATGGAAGATGCGCTGAAGGTATTAACGCAATCAGGCACTCAGTGGTCGGTCTCCTTAAAAGGCATCAGAACCCTTGCATCCAAGACACTGCTTCCAGAAGTACGACTTTAGGTTTATTTGGTGAAACGGTGACTCATCCCGACTTCACATGACAAAACAATTTCAAGGGATAGAGTTATGGCCGCATATTGCATCGCACACAACATTCCAATAGACGTGGGCCAGTTGATCGTAAGACAGATTCGAGGTTTAGTGGGGCACATAAGAGGCCGATATTTCTTTCCTTAGACAGTCTCAAGCCTATGCCTCTCACTAGGTGTGGGTATTGAAGAGGAACCAATGTCAGAAGTACATGGTCTCATTAACGTCAAAATTTTGAGAATGCTTCTCAAAGATTCCCCACATTGCCCCGAACTTCCACCTAAAAGGCCCATGATTGATTTAAATGTGCCGCAGCAGCCGAAACTAAAGAAGCAGTGCAAGGTTGGAAAGGAAAAAGTCCAAGAGCCATCACCGCAAGATCCGGAACCCTTGGACCATTTTCCTTTGATCATCCGCCCTCCAAGCCCTCCTTCAGAACCTTCTTCCTCACTCCCCGAACATTTTACCAACCTTCTCCTTGCCCCTGATTCTCCAACCGCATATCCAGTAGCTCCATCCTCACTTTCATCATCACCATAATTTTCCCTTCCACCGTCGCATGTTGATGACCCACGCAATTTGGGTGAAGGCACTTCTGCCCAACCCTAAAACGATGATGGCAAAACATCACAGGCACAACCCACCATTGCCACCTTAGTTGCTGAACTTGCAGATATGTGTTCCCTTCTCTCCCATCAAAATGAACTCTTCTGCCAGCGCATGACTGAGGTATTCGAGCAACAAGCAGAATTGCAACGCAGTGTTGCTACGACAAGGCAGGTGTTAATCAATATTCAACGCAACATCTATACAATACACCTAAACCAAACGCAAGTAACCGGGCGCAACAATGAATATTTCAACTTCTTGATAGCCTATCTTCATGGTCCCATGGTGCCTCCACATCTTCAGCAACATCTGCATTTCGAAAAACCTCCTCGAGTACCTCATCAAAATCCTCCACCTGAACCTCCTCCTCCTCCTCAATAACTTTACAATTCTTTTTATTACGGTCATTCTTTGATTTTTAATTTAATTCATTAATTTTCTATGTATAGAAGTTGTTACTTGATTCTTTGTACATGCTAAAATTTTGTATTGCGTTATTTGTAATTCTTTGTATACTTGGTTAATTTTTAATACAACTGAGTAACAATTCTTTTCGTATGCGTTAGCCTCTTCTTTATCATCCTTTGTCAATTATTGCGGTGTTCTTTATCTTTTCTTTTGCATGATTCATTGCGTTGCCATGATGAACTATATGCATTACCCTTAGAAACATTTCCCACACTTTGTATTTTCTGACTAACACTTAGATAATTCGTAGCAATAGCACTGCTTTACCTTTTATCCTTCAAAATTCTGCTCAAACCTTTTTTTCAAAATTTTGACTAAGTGTTTGTCTATTTTGTCCAAAACAATGCAATGAGGACCTTGCACATCTCTAAATTTGGGGGTGGGAAAGGTCTGAGCAGATGTGATCAAGTGAATGTGGTCATTAGAAAATAATACATCCTGACCACCACATTCAAGACGCATCAAGTTGTTTTTGCAAGAAGAGGAAAACATTCTTTTTAAAACTAGAAGAGAATTTTTGAGTAGAGAGTTGTTGTATAGAAGAATAAAGTAGGGCATGTTTATGAATTATCAAGGATTGAAAGAAATTGTGTTGTTAAGTAATGTTGCCTAGGTGGAGTAATCAGAGTAAACAATCGATGCAAAATTTAGGATAAGAACTGAACAATATTGCCTTAGTAGAAGATATGCTTGAGGACAAGCATATATCTAAATTTGGGGGTGTGATAACTTGTAGAAATACAAGTTATTTATACTGTTTTATTTAGATATTACGGCTAAAAGAAAGAAAAGTTGCGTCGATAATATAGAAATTAGCTAAGAAATGCGAGAATTATAAATTGTCGTCAATACACCCATGAACACCATTGCGTTGGTAGAATAAAGTTTTTAAATTTCTGTTTTGCAGGAGATCAATCACCGCATGCATTAATGGCTCAAAGATAAAAGAAACAACGCATCTACGTCACATTGCGCCCATCATTCATGAATGAAGAGATGATCAACGCAATGAGGTGCATGCGACAATTGATCAAGAGCTTAGCGATCAGTGAAAATTCAACCGCATGCAGTAATAAAAAATAACACCGCATGCAGCGATCGATCGAAAATGTAAAGAGCAACGCATTTGCGGAGGATTCTGGAAAATGTACAGCTTTCAGTTGTGTATTTCTGACAGGTTGATTGTGTAACAGAAGGAATATTCACTCTGCCATTTTAGGAACTACCATAACCGTAAAGTGGGGACTACAAAGTCAAAGAGCCAAGCTTCACCTATAAATAGTTTCTGCAAATTCACTGAAAGATATACTTGAATACATAGAGACGTGTATATACTGATCTGAGAGAGAGATGGTCTGAAGCGATTTCCAGAGTAGATCCGAGATAATCAAGAGACAAGGTCGAGAGGTGAGTCTTCGGGCAAAGAATCCTTCCGATCCCCGCCGTTGAAGCTCTGTACGAAGATCACTTCTACCAGAAGAGCAAGCCTGAGAGGGAAGCTCTCCTCCCCATTACTTCCACACGCCGGCAAGCAAAACCTCCATTCAGGATCTATCTTAAGACGTTGACACTTTTCTGTATTTGTTTCTAATCTCTATTTCATCACTTGTATTCATCTTCTTAATCATTCATTCACACCATGTATCGAACGCTTAATCTTAGTATTAAATGTTATGATCATTACTATTTTCATCTCTTTGTCTATTTCCGTTCATCCATAATCTATTTTCTCCATGATGTTTTCCTAATTCCCTGTGTAAATAGCAAGAATTAAGCAAGTAAATTAATTGGTGTTAATTTACACCATGTATTCATCACACCATGTATTCATCTCTATTTCATCACTTGTATTCATCTTCTTAATCATTCATTCACACCATGTATCGAACGCTTAATCTTAGTATTAAATGTTATGATCATTACTATTTTCATCTCTTTGTCTATTTCCGTTCATCCATAATCTATTTTCTCCATGATGTTTTCCTAATTCCCTGTGTAAATAGCAAGAATTAAGCAAGTAAATTAATTGGTGTTAAGGAAATAATTATGTTTAATCAAAGTATGCCGTTTTCCCTAGTCCCTGAGTTCGACCCTGGACTTACCAAGAAACTCAGTGGGGTTTGTACTTGGATTCCGTTGAGAAAACTTGTTGCTCAACTCATTTCCATCACCACATTATATTCCATAATTTCACGTCATAAAATAACGTATCATCTCCTCAACCTCTTAAGGTGTCTTAGGACATTGATCCTTAGACAAAACGATTTCATGTCTGAAGGGTAACAAACCCCTATTGGAATCCTGCATTTTGTACCTAATCAATATTTGATCAATGTACGATGCTTGAGAATAGACTAACCATTTATTCTTATGATCCCAAATGATCTGGATCCCTAGAACATACTGTGCCTCACTGATAACTTGTAGAAATAAAAGTTATTTAGACTGCCTTATCTAGATGTTGCGGCCAAAAGATAGTGAATATGCGTCAATTGTATGAAAAATTAGCTTTGAAATACAATAATTATAAATTATCGCAATTACACCCACTAACATCTTTAGGATGGAAGAAAAGGAGATTTTACTCTGTTTTGCAGGAAACCAAGTCACCGCTTGCGCTCCAGGCTCAAGAAGAACTGATCAACGCATCTCTGTCACATTGCACCCGTCAATCAACAATGAAGAGATGATTAACGCAATGAGGGCACAATGCGATAGTCGATCTAGAGCTGACTTTCAACCGCATGAGGTAATAAAAACAACACCACATGTGAACAATCGATTGAAAGATGCAGCTGAGCAATGCAAAAGCGGAGGATGGAGACACGTGTACAAATAATGGTTGTGCAGAATTAACGATCTAATTGCATAACAGAAGGAATAATATCCCTCCATCTTCGGAATTTCCCAATAAGTGGCGACCACAAGGCTGGAGTCAAAGATCCTTGCCTATAAATACTTTATAGATTTCAAAGAAAACATATGCCACTGGATAGGGGCTAATTGCTGCTAAAGTGTTGAGAGAAAAGGCTGAGCTGGGTGCTTAACTAAAGAAATCTGGGAAGAAGACGAGACAAGGCCGAGAGGTGAGTATTAGTTCTATTCTACTGAATACCCGCCGAGAAGCTCTGTGCTGAGAACCCTGCTACCGGTTGAGCAAGCCTGAGAGGGAAGCTCATCCATCCATCTGATCCATCCAATCCAGCAAGCAGATCTCCACCCGAATCGGTGCCAAGACATTGACGCTTGTTTGTATCTGTTCTATCTCTTTTCATCATTGTATTTCACTTTCTTTATTCTTTCATTCACACACCATGTATCAAACACTTAATAGACATATTAAATGTTTCAATTGCTTTCATATTCCATTTTCTGTCTACTTTCGTTCCTCCGTGAATCACTTTCTTCATGATGTCTTCTTAATCCCCTGGTAGTTAATATGAATTAAACGAGTACTTAACTCGTGTTAAAGAGATAACTCCATTTAGCTAAGGCATGCTAGACGACATCTTCACCTGTGAGAGCAGAAGTGAAGATACCATTCTGATCTATCGAGAGAAGGTTAGAAGAATGCGTTAACTAAAGCGAGTAGTACTTCCAGACATAAAAGCAACCTTGCATTCATTACGTTCGTCTCTGATTCACCACAGATATGTGGGAGCACGATCGATCACTGAAAGGTGTACACTAGGAGAAAAGTGGAACCATATTTATAACTTCGACGAAATTAAGAAACTTGCATTGTTTATATTAGTTATCTTTCTCTTTTTGTTTGTACATAAGACTTGCCGCCGTATTCTATGTTCTTTGCATAACCTTCACAGCCAGCCTGGACCCTAGCATCTTGTATCATGAAGCCTGTATCTTATATCATCTAGCTTAGGTTTACTGTGGTTATTTTATTATCGAATTTTACTGCTTTCCTTTACTTTACCGCAATTTTATATACTTGTACAAAACACTCTTTAAAGATTGAAAAACATGGTCGCATATACGAACATACCGCAATAACCTTAAACAGTCTTGTGTTCGACCTCGGATCACACCGAGAAACTTGGGGTGGAATTACACTTGGTTCCAACGTAAGGAAACTTGTGATAACGCAAGGCATACTACAAGAATATTCATAATTAATGCATATCTAGAAGTAGTATCGCATATTTGTCCACATGCTTAATGATATAAAAGTTGCGTTCAATCATATCCATATTTGCATCAGCGCATTATTAAGGAAGAATAAAATTTGCGTTACAAGTTTATGGCTCCGTTGCTTGGTTAATGTATTATTGTTTGAGTGTGTTTTTGGTATTTTGTAGGACATATCTCATTGTACTGGCTGTTCAACGCGGAGAGCAGCCTGACGATTTATGAGTCTTGGTGCTGAACTAGAATTCGAAGCTGACCTTGAGATCGAGCGTAATTTTCACACAAGGGCATGTCAGAACCGAATTAGGCGAAGAAGGCCACAAGCATGGTTGACAACAATGATAATACAGTACCAGTAGAGAATCAAGGAGCTGTTCGGCCAGTGCAGGATCCTGTTTTCCTGGCAGCTGACCACAATATTCCTATAAGGAATTATGCGGCACCTAATTCGTATGATTTCTCGCTTGGAATCTCGAGGCCTATTGTGGAGGAGAACACGCAGTTTGATATTAAGCCGGTCATGTTGCAAATGATTCAAAATGTCAGGCAGTTCGAGGGTCTGCAAGATGAAGACCCACACATCCATTTGACCAACTTTGTTGAAATGTGCGGCAATTTTCCTTACCTGGCGTAACCCTAGAGAGTATAAGACTGTATCTGTTCCCTTACACCTTAAGGGACGAGGCTAAGAGGTGGGCTCACTCACTGGAGCCAAATGAGATCACTTCATGGGACCAACTGGTGGAGCAGTTCATGAAGAAGTTCTTCCCACCTGCTGTCAACGCAAGGCGACGAAAGGATGTGCTGAACTTCGAGCAGATGAAGAATGAGACCCTAAGCACCGCCTGGGTGCGATTTAGGAGATTAGTGAAAAACTGCCTGCATATCGGGATCCCCGATTGCGTCTTGATGGAAACTTTTTATAACGACCTGAACTGAGCAATGCAGGCTGTTGCTGACACCTCCGCGGTAGGAGGTTTTATGGATAAAATATACACAGAGGCTAAAGTCATCCTCGACCACATCTCGCAAAATATGGATTACTTGATCGACGATGGATATGAAGGCCGAGGCGCCAAGAGAAGGAAAAATGAAATAGCCATTGTCCCTGCGGAGACAATGACCACATTGGCCGCTCAGATGGCCGCGGTGACCTCGATCCTCCAGTCAATGGCAATTAACCAAGGAGCCATTGCTCAACAATCAGTGCAACTTGCTGCACCGGTTCAAGTGGCCGTAATTAGTTGCGTTAATTGTGGAGGGGCTCAGGGAGCTGACATGTGCCCATTGACTCTTCAGCAAGTATGCGCCATCCAAAACAACCCCTTCAACAACACCTATAATCTGGGCTGGAGGAGCCATCCTAACTTCGGTTGGGGAGGCAATCCCAACCGGGGGGGGTCAGTTAACCATCAAGGGGGCAGTAGAGGGAATCTTTCTTTTCACCACAATCAAGGGCAACGAAGGCAACCGCACAACCAGCAGTCATTATCATCAAACACCTCGGGAAGCTCATTGGAGACACTGTTGAAGCAATACATGGATAAAAAGGACGCAATGATGCAAGCACAAACGTCTTTAATAAGAAGTATGGAGATCCAAGTGGGCCAGCTGGCCTCTAAGCTGAGAAGTCGAGCACCGAGAATGTTGCCCAGCAATTCAGAAGCCCCGGGATCTACAAAAAAGGAGCAATGTCCTTAAGACATTGGGCAGGCAAGTCTGATTGCCTGCGCAGATGTGGATTGCGATCACTCATGACAACGCAATTTTCGGTTCATATCTCAATACTCTGTTTAATGCTTTCTTAAATTTCTGTCTATTTGAATTCTGAATTTTGCCTTTGATTCTGCATTTAATTCATTATTGACTTTATGAATTTATGTCCTCATTTACTTCTTTGCATTTAATTCTGTCTCGTTTTTAATTCTTTGAGTTTTTATGTAATTAATGCATTGAGCTTCAATGGTGAATGATTGAGTAATAAAGAAGTTTTATTGCCACAAGTCATCGCACTTGCGTTGATGAATAATAATAATAATAATAAAACAATTAACAACAAGTATGCAAGACGATAATGGACGTATAACAAGCTAATAAGAGCTGCTTGCGTTCACCTAACTCAATTGTATTAAGTTGAGGGGTGCGTTGCACTTGTATATGTTCTTTGCCCGTCCTTAGCTAAATGCACTATGTTGAGGTATCCTCCAGAAATGCTTTTGGTTAAGGGGTGTGTTGCGAGGATATATGCGTTGTTGCCCATCCTCAGCAAAAATGCATTTGCGTTGGTGAGCACAATGCGTTAATCTTTATCTTGCGTCCATTCGAATAAAATATTAAAGAAAATTCTTTTTTGTAATATGGGTGAAGTCCAATCGTTTCGTATCCCAAAGTAATGATGATTCGGCAGACCAAAGGACAATTTTTTTCTGAAATTCCATAAATGAGGGAAATCGATCAACGCGCCTTCTAAGCTGCTTGAGGCCTGTCACCGCAAAAATCGCGTTGGGCCCACCACGGCCCAACCTATAAAAAGAATCCCTTCCCTCATTGTGAAACTTTACCTCATTTTGCAAATTAGAAACCCTAGCGCCTTTGCATCCAAACCTTCCTTCTTCCCCAGCATTCCAGCATTTCACTAGTCATCCTAAGTTCGTATCCATGGCTGATGAAACTCCCAACCAATCTGCTTCACCATCCACCCCTGACCAAGTAGCCATGCGAGAGGCAGCATTTTTGGCTGCCAGTCGCAGACTCGCCGCCCAAGCCCACACTATTCCTAGACTTGTCAGGAGAGCCCGGCGAAACCCTCTGGCCGTTAGGCCTCCTCTGTTCAAAAGAGGATAAAGCACTGAGAGCATTCCTGTTCCAATACCTGCCCTCTCGATTGAGAGTGAAAGGAAGAGAAAAAGAAGGTGGACTGCCCGAGGCTGAGGTTGTAAATCAACCACTGCCTATGGAGGAGGAGACGGTGGCGGTAGCAGATAGAGTAGTGGTGGCGGAGGCAGTGGAAATTGAAGAAGAAACGGGAAAAGATGTTCTGGCCCTAATGATTCCTGAGGAGATTGCCAACACAAAAGCCTATGATGGACCACCAAGAAGAGAAGAAGAAGAGATTGCGATGGAGGAGGCCAAGGAGGCTGAAGTTGCATTGGAGAAGGTTGTAGGGGAGGCACAACCAGAGGTGGCTGAAGAGAAAAAGAAGAAGAAGAAGAACAAGGGAAAGAAGGTTGGGGAGGTTGAATCTTCCCATCATCGTAAAGAAAAGATGAATAAAGAGAAAAAGGATGATGATGAAAATGAGGAGGCCAGGAAGGAAAGAAAGAAGAAGGAGAAAGAAGAAAAGAAAATGCGCTGGTGTGAAGAGAGGCGCCTGAGAAAGGAAGAGGAAGCGAGATAGATGGAGAATCAACCTCCGTAAGGGAGGATAAGGGGGAAAAGGCACAGTTGATGGAACCAGCACAACCCAAAACAACACAAATGGTTGCGACCGATGAAGGAGAAGAAGTAGAGGGAACCCCCCTAATGTGACGTCGTAGGGAGAATACGCCGCAAGAGTCCACTATTGACCCTCAAAGACTAATTATCGCAATGGAAGAAAAAGAAAGAAAAAGAAAAGAAGAGGAGGAGAAGCAAGAAAAGATGAAGAGGGGCAAGCTCATCATCGTAGAGGGGAATAGAAGAAGAAGATTGGAGTTTGAAGAAATGCAACGCAACAATGAGCTTACCAGATTTGAAGGGATATAGAAGCGCGAGGAGGAACATCGTCTGTTGCTTGCCTCTGAGCAATTTGAAGAAGAATTTGCGAGAGAAGAAAGAGAAGAAGAAGAAGAAGAGAGGAGGAAGAAAGAAGAAGAGGACAGATTATTGGAGGAAGAGAAAAGGAAAAAGTACGAAGCCAATAAGCGGCGCTTATACAAGAAGAAGGGAAAAGAACTCGCAGAGCACGAGAAAGAGGAATAGCGCAAGGAGCGGGAAAAGAAAGAAAGACAAGCAGCCCGCCTTACGTTGGCTAAGGAAAAAGGCAAGGCAATTACAGAAAGCAGCAAACTCGCACCGCCAGGAAGCGTTCATCAAGGAAAAAGAAGAATGATGATATGTTGATCGAGATGGGCTTCTTTCCTGTGCCAAATCCATTACCTGACCTTATCATGAGCGTGATTGTGGAACATGGGTGGGACACATTCTGCCAGTGCCCATCCATCATCGTGCCTCAGGTGGTGCGGGACATCTATCACGGGCGTCTTCAATGAAACAGGGATGCGGTGACCTTTAAAGGAGAAACAATATCCTTCAGCACAAGGGACATCAATGAAATTTATCAGATGAAGGACAACCCTGATGCACTAGGGAACAAGATTATTGATGATCCCACGGAGCAACAGATGGAAGACGCGCTGAGGATATTAACGCAATCGGGCACGAAGTGGTCGGTTTCGCTCAAAGGCATCTGCACTCTGGAGGCCAAGTCCTTGCTTTCGGAGGGAAGGCTCTGGGTTTACCTTGTCAAGAAGCGGTTGATCCCAACAACGCATGACAGAACTGTATCAAGGGATCGGGTCATGGCCGCATACTGCATCGCACGTGGCATTCCTATTGACATAGGGCAGTTGATTGCAAGGAAGGTCAGAGTATTGGTGGGGCATATCCGGGGGTAGTACTTCTTCCCATGGATCGTTTCAAGTCTATGCCAGTCTATGGGCGTAGGCATTGATGAGGAGCCCATGCTAAAAGTCCACGGCCTCATCAACATAAAAAATCTTGATGCTTCTCCTCAAAGATTCCCCACATTGCCCCGAGATGCCAGCAAAGAGGCCCATGATCGATTTGAATGCGCTGCAAGAACCAAGGCCAAAAAGACGACGCAGAGAATACAAGGGAAAAGAGGAGGTCCTAGAGTCACCAACGCAAGATCCAATACCTATGAACCCTTTTCCCTTAGTCATTTGCCCTTCAAGCCCTCCGAGTCCACCAGCGTAACCCTTTTCCCCTCTTCACGAACATTTTACCAATCTTCTCCTTGTCCCAACCTCTTCACCTGTTTACCCAGCAGCCCCACATTCACCATCAGCATCATCACCGCAACCCACCATTCTACCGCCGCAAGTTAATGACCCACACGATTTAGGTGAAGGCACCTCTGCCCAACCCCAAAACGATGCTAGTGAGATCGCAGGCACAACCCTCCATCACCTCCATGGCTGCTGAGTTAGCAGAAATGAGAACCCTCTTCTCCCAGCAACAACAACTTTTCTCTCAACAACAACTTTTCTCCCAACAACAACACTTCTTCAACCAGCGATTTGAGGTAGTAATGGAGCGCATTGATGATATTCAACACAGTGTTGCCACATCAAGAGAGGCGCTAATCAACATGTAGCGTAACATTTATAAAGTCCATATGCACCAGAGAATGATTGCGGAGCGTAATCAAGAGTACTTCAACTTTCTCACTGCATATCTTCATGGTCCGATGGTGCCCCTACCTCTCCGGCAGCACTTAAATTTTGAAGAAGCGCCTCCTGCACCATCTCAAAATTGACCTCCAGACCCGCCTTCCCCTCAGCAATAATCCTCCTATATTTTTTCTCTTCTATACGACCATTATATATTCTTTTAAATTCATTTATTCTTTTATGAATTAATCGAATTCTTTGATTCTTGTACAGATACAAAATTTTGTATTGCGTTAATTTTTAATTAATTTTATACTTTGTCAATATTCAATACAATGAGTACATATTCACTCCATTTTTTCCTGTGCCTTTTTCTTTATCATCCTTTGTCAATATTTGCGATATTCTAAATCTTTTACTTTTGTGTTCTTCATTGCGTTGCTATGATGTAATATATGTTTGTACTTAGAAATATTTTCCATACTTTAGTAAATTCTGACTAACACTTAGTTAATTCTTAGTTTAGCAGTACTTTACCTTTTATCTTTCAAAGTTCTGCTCAAACCTTCTTTTTGAAATTTTCTTCTAAGTGTTTGTCTAGTCTATCCAAACAACGCAATGAGGATCTTGCTCATCTTTAAGTTTGAGGGTGGGGAAGGTCTGAGCGGATAAGATCAGAATATGCAGTATTTAAGAAAATGTGTCCACTTTAAAAAAAAATGTTCATACAAAGCTCCAATGTCAGCGCAAGGGAAACCCTTAAAATGTTCCCAACCTGATAAGAGTTTAGTTGTGAAAGGAGCCTGCTCATAGTTGGATGTTCGTATGACACTTATAGGAGCAAGTCAAAACGAAGGTGGGTTTCCAAGAACAACGCAATATGAAGTAGAAAAAAAAAAATACAAGAGACAACTCCTCTAAAATTCATTAGTTAAAATTGAAATTGGCACACAACCGTAGTTGGATGTTCGCATGACACCCGTGGGGACAGACTAGAATAAAGAGTGTAACCACGACCAATAGTCTCTAAATAAATAACGCAAAGTTTTAACCATTGCATATAGATATATCGAGTTGTTTTGACAAGAAGAGAAAAACATTCTATTGTGAAAAATTAGAAAAGCATCTTTGAGCAGAATTTTGTTCTATAGAAGAATAAAGTAAGGCTTTGTTAAGAATTAGCAAGGATAGGAAGAAGTTGCGATGTCAAGTAATGTGCCTGAGTGTAACATTCGGAGCAACCAATCGACGCAAAAATATAGGATAGGAATTAAGCTTTATTGCCTAAGTAGAAGATATGCTTGAGGACAAGCATATATCTAAATTTGGGGGTGTGATAACTTGTATAAATACAAGCTATTTAGACTGCCTTATCTAGATATTGCAGCCAAAAGATAGTGAATATGCATCAATTGTATGAAAAATTAGCTTCGAAATACAATAATTATAAATTATCAAAATTATACCCACTAACATCTTTAAGATTGAAGAAAAGGAGATTTTACTCTGTTTTGCAGAAAACCAAGTCACCGCTTGCGCTCAAGGCTCAAGAATAACTGATCAACGCATTTCTGTCACATTGCGCCGTCAATAACAAATGAAGAGACAATTAACGCAATGACGGCACAATGCGATAGTCGATCCAGAGCTGACTTTCACCGCATGCGGTAATAAAAACAACACGCATGCGAACACTCGATCGAAAGATGCAGCTGAGCGACGCAAAAGCGGAGGATGGAGAATCATCTACAACTAACGGTTGTGCAGAATTGATAGTCTGATTGCATACTAGAAGGAATAATATCCATCCATCTTTGGAATTTCCATAACAACAAGTGGGGACCACAATGCCGGAGTCAAAGATCCTCGCCTATAAATACTCCATAGATTTCAAAGAAAACATATGCTACTGGATACGGGGCTAATTGCTGCTAAAGTGTTGAGAGAAAAGGCTGAGCTGGGTGCTTAACTGAAGAAATCTGGGATGAAGACGAGACAAGGCCGAGAGGTGAGTCTCAGTTTTATTCTGCCGAAAAGCTCTGTGCTGAGAACCCTGTTACCGATTGAGCAAGCCTGAGAGGGAAACTTATCCATCCATCTGATCCATCCAATCCAGCAAGCAGATTTCCACTCGAATTAGTGCCAAGACGTTGACGCTTGTTTGTATCTGTTCTATCTCTTTTCATCATTGTATTTCACTTTCTTTATCCTTTCATTCACACACCATGTATCAAACGCTTAATAGACATATTAAATGTTTTGATTGCTTTCATATTCCATTTTCTGTCTACTTTCGTTCCTCCGTGAATCACTTTCTCCATGATGTCTTCTTAATCCCCTGGTAGTTAATATGAATTAAACGAGTACTTAACTCATGTTAAAGAGATAACTCCGTTTAGCTAAAGCATGCTAGACGACATCTTCACCTGTGAGAGCAGAAGTGAAGATACCATTCTGATCTATCGAGAGAAGGTTAGAAGAATGCGTTAACTAAAGTGAGTAGTACTTCCAGACATGAAAGCAACCTTGCATTCATTACGTTCGTCTCTGATTCACCACAGATATATGGGAGCGCGATCGATCACTGAAAGGTATGCACTAGGAGAAAAATGGAACCATATTTATAACTTCGACAAAATTAAGAAACTTGAGTTGTTTATATTAGTTATCTTTCTCTTTTTGTTTGTACATAAGACTTGCCACCGTATTCTATGTTCTTTGCATAACCTTCACAGCCAGCCTAGACCCCAGAATCTTGTATCATGAAGCTTGTATCTTGTATCATCTAGCTTAGGTTTACTGTGCTTATTTTATTATCGCATTTTACTACTTTCCTTTACTTTACCGCAATTTTATATACTTGTACCCAACACTCTTTAAAGATTGAAAAACCTGGTCGCATATACCACGAACATACCACAATAACCTCAAACAGTCCCTATGTTCGACCTCGGATCACACCAAGAAAATTTCATGGAATTACACTTGGTTCCAACGTAAGGAAACTTGTGACAACGCAAGGCATACTAAAAGAACATTCATAATTAACGCATATCTAGAAGTAGTATCGCATATTTGTATCAGCGCATTGTTTAAGAATAAAATTTGTGTTACACTCACCCGAATCTTTTATTTGGAACTGGGCATCTAGCCATTTCTTAATGTCAGTCAGATACCCTACATTATTCCTAATGAGTAAGATATCATCTATATACAGTACCAAGAAGGCTACTGAGCTATTGATGATCTTCTTGTAAACACAAGGCTCATCAACGTTCTGATAAAAGCCAAATGACTTGACAACAGTGTCAAATTTGATGTTCCAAGGTCTAGATACTTGTTTCAGCCCATAAATGGACCTATTAAGCTTGCAAACTCTTTGCTCTTGACCTGGAACTATGAACCCCTCTGGTTAAGTCATATAGATGGTCTCCTCAAGATTACCATTAAGAAAGGCAGTCTTGACGTCCATTTGCCATATTTCATAATCATAAAATGTGACTATGGACAGAAGAATCTAGATAGACTTTAGCATGACAACAGGTGAGAAAGTTTCCTTATAGTTGTAAGACCCTAACACTAAATCTAAAGTGGGAGGTTAAATAGAAAAATCCTAAGTAAGGATAGTGAGGCAGAGGGAGAGAAACATAAAAAATTATCCAAAAAGGTAGCCAAAAGTCCAAACGCATATGAAGGGCTTAAAACATGTTGGATGCAAGAAGGCATGGAGGATGGAAGCAAGAAAACTTGAAAAATGGCTAAGGGTTGCATACAACCAACACAAAGGCATACATGAGCCATACAGACACGGGCAGGAAGCATGCGTTAAGTGAGCATGCTAGGCGTGCAGGCCATGTGTTGAAGCCAAGTGCATGGGCCATGTGCCAAGCACGCAGCCATGGGTCAAGGACAAGTGCACAGGTCGTGCGTCAAAGCGAGCAACCCATGCGTCGATGATGTATGCCGAGCACCCTGCCTATGCGTCAAAAGGGCAAGTGGGCAGGCCATCCTATGCTTCAAAGCGTTGCCGAATCTGTCGAGCAGCCATGCGTCGATGTGCTATGCTAAGTGCACGCCCATGCAGCGAGGCACGCCAATGCGGTGAGACACGCCCACGTGGCCGAGAGTGCCTATGCGGCCAAGCGCGCAAGCGCCTAGGTAACACACCATGCGTCGATGGTCAGCACCATGCGTCCATGCTTAGTAGGCCGAGCAAGCACACCTAGCAAGCCATGTGTTGAGCATGAGCGACCACCCTATGCGTTGGTTATGGCCAACTCATGCGTTGGCTAAGTGGGACTTTGATAAAGGAAAGGTGAGTTGCTATGCGTTAAGGATAAAGGGTAAGGTTAATTGATGGAAAACTTCAAGGGAGAATGCCAATGGTATACGAGCATAAGTCTTAAACAATTTAAGTAGAGAAATATGTGAAGTATTTAAGTAATTTAGGTGGCAAAAGGAGGATCACACAAAATTCTAGTAGGAGGTGGAGAAAGGAGATTTCATGCAATTGAAGTCTTATCACTTCAAGCAGGAGGTGGGTGAAGGAGATTTCATGCAAAAAAAGGAGATTTTGGCTGCTATGAAATATATTAGGAGAAAGCTAAAGTAGAATCAGGAAAGGTTAGGAGAAAGAAATGAGGAATAATAAGTGGACATAGAAAAACATGAAAAAAAAAGGAAGTGAAAATAAAGAAATTAGTAAGTAATAACCTGAATAATGTCCACTGTAGGAAATGAATCCGAGCAGACAAGACTGGTGGTGGAATGACTCTGGAACGCGAACTGCAGTTCACGGTGTAACCCAGGGGAAAACCCTAAAAGATCTGAGAATAGTGTAAATAATAATACTGAATATCCTATTACCTTGAACAATGCAAACTTGGTGGAATCCCGAACTAACATGGAATGTCCACAGTGTGGTAAAAATCATAGCAGTTTATGTCTGAAAGGGACCAGAATTTGCTATGGGTGTGGCAAGGTTGACTATATCCGTAAAAATTGTTATACCTTTCAGAGAAAAACAAGAGAGATTCAGGAAAAATATCAACGAAAACTGGTTGGAGGTTTAAGTTCAGGAAGTAACAACATATTGCCTGAACTGACAATGGACCAAGAATGGGCGCGTGTAGGAAAGAAGGATATTCCTCGACATATCGTGATAAAATTCGAGGAACAACCCACTTATGACTCTAACAACGTGGAATCCTATAAATTTTGTATTTTCTGTAAGGAAATAGGACATGTTCAAGAGAGGTGTGTATGGAGGAACGAGAGGATGCGCCTTAACTTTGAAAACTTACGACTATCGGGGAATGAGTAAACAAATAACTATGTAGACTGGAAGAAACTAATAATGTAAATAGCAACAATGTTCATAAATAAAAATAGTATGTTGATAACATATGTCTAATTTATGTGTGAATGATTGTAGACAAAATGCTGAGAAGTGGAAAACGTAGAATGAGGCAACCCTCTGGAAACAAAAGTGAAAGTGCCTCAAGCCATCCAAGAGAAAAATCCAGGGAGGAAGAACAAATGGATAAATTCACCCAAAAACTCCAAGCAAGCTTAGAAAATATACAACCTGATCTGGAGAAGAAATATGGGATAGAACGATTAAAGGCATTGGGAGCCACAAACTTCGAAGGAACAAAGGATCCTGCAGATGCAGAAACATAGATGAGTCAAATAGAAAAATGTTTCGAGGTGATGAGATGTCTTGAAAACCATAAGGTAAGTCTTGCCACATTCTTACTGCAAAAACAAGCAAAAGATTGGTGGAAGCTACTAAAGAATAGGAGAGGCGATCAAGAAGAAATATGTTGGGAGGAATTTCGAAAAGCATTTTTCGAAAGATTCTGATCATTCAAGGATATGAAACAAGATACGTTCTTACAGCTCATGCAAGGAAACATGACTGTAGCAGAATATGAATTAAAGTATACGAAATTATCCAAGTATGCTTTAAACATAGTGGTGGATGAAAAGGAATGTTGTCGGAGGTTTGAAACAGGATTAAAACAAGAGATTCAAAAAGCAACCGCAGAATGGGGAGAATTTACAAAGCTAATAGAAGCCGCGATGAGAGTAGAAAGAAGTTTAACGGTGGAAGAAGTAAGACCGGAAAGAGACTCATCAATGAGTCGGTGGCAGAGGGAAGAACCAAGAAATTTTACCCCCAAGGTAGAAAGCAGAAGTGGATGGAAAAGAAGAGGAGTTACCAACACTAAAGTAGACCCTGAACGGGAGAGTCAAATAAAAGAGTCAATGATGAGCGTTAACCAAAGACCTAGATGCCCGATCTGTAATAAATATCACTTGGGAAGATGTTGGGAACAAACACGTGTTTTAAGTGTGGCAGACAAAGACACTTTAAACGAGAATGTCCTCAGTTGATGGATATTGAAAATGTACAACCACCAAACAACTCAGGAGGAAGATCAACGACGGTTGAAGGAGGACGAACTATAGGAGGGAGAAAAGAGGAAACAGGAAAAATGACATTGGGAAAACTATATGGACTAACTCAGGATAGGGAAGACAATATGTCGGTGGTGGGAAAAGGGAAAGAGAAAGTTTTAGAAGACTAGAATAGAAAGTTATGGGGTAATAAAACTGTATGAGGAAAATTATTAAATAAAAGTTCTGTTGTAAATTAATTTTCGTTTAATTTCAAGGACAAAATTATTTTAAGGGGGTTAAATCTAAAGTGGGAGGTTCAATAGAAAAATCATAATTAAGGATAGTGGGGCAAAGGGAGAAAAACATAAAAAATTATCCAAAAAGGTAGCCAAAAGTCCAAATGCCTATGAAGGGCTTAAGGAATGTTGGACGCAAGAAGGCATGGAGGATGGAAGAAAGAAAACTTGAAAAATGGCTAAGGCTTGCATACAACCGACGCAAAGGCATACATGAGCCATGCGGACACGGGTAAGAAGCATACGTCGAGTGAGCATGCTAGGCGCACAGGCCATGCATTGAAGACAAGCGCGCAGGCCATGCGCCAAGCACGGAGCCTTGTGTCGAGGACAAGAGCACAGGTCGTGCGTCAAATCGCATAGCCCATGTGTCGATGGTGTATTCCAAGCTCGCAGCCATGCATCGATGGTGTATGCTGAGCGCCCTGCCTATGCGTCGAACGGGCAAGTGGGCAAGCCATCCTATGCGCCGAAGTGCTACCGAGTCTGCCGAGCAGTCATGCATCGATGCGCTATGCCAAGCGCATGCCCATGCAGCGAGACACACCCACGCGGCCGAGAGTGCCTATGCGGTCGAGCATGCCTATACGGCCAAGCATGCAAGTGCCTACACAGCACACCATGCATTGATGGTCATCACCATGCGTCCATGCTTAGTAGGCCGAGCAAGCACACCTAGCAAGCATTGCATTGAGGGTGAGCGGCCACCCTATGCATTGGTGATGGCCAACTCATGTGTTGGCTAAGTGGGACTTTGATGAAGGAAAGGTGAGTTGCTATGCGTTAAGGATAAAGGGTAAGGTTAGTTGATGGAAAACTTCAAGGGAGGATGCCAATGGTATACGAGCATAAGTCTTAAAAAATTTAAGCAGAGAAATATGTGAAGTATTTAAGTAATTTAGGTGGCAAAAGGATGATCACACAAAATTCTAGTAGGAGGTGGACAAAGGAGATTTCATTCAATTGAGGTCTTATCACCTCAAGCAGGAGGTGGGTGAAGGAGAACTCATGCAAAAAAGGAGATTTTGGCTGGCAAGCTGAAATGAGAACAACTCAAGGCTAGGCTGGGTAGGCTGAGTGTTGGCAGCTCCAAAGTGAGACAAATGGAAGTTGAGTTGTCACCATAGGGTGAGTTTGAAATGGCTGTAAATAGAGGGGTTGGGTAGGAGGAATTTATTCATACCAGCATTTAAATTGTGTGTTGAGAGCATATTTAGAGACTTACGTTTGAGTTATTAGGCTGCCAAGTTGATTGGAGATCAAAAGAAATAAAGGTTGCATTGGTGAAGAATTGAGTCAGCCGGATGCACAGCCAGCCCACACTCTGCGTGCATGCAGCGTTGCATCTGTTCATCCGTGTGCGCCTCACTCGACACATCCCGCACGCCAGCCCAGCGCAGCTGCCTCCCCCGTACGACGCATCACGCCCAGTGCAAGGCACGCCCAGCGCATGTCCAACGCAACGCATGCCCAAACGCGCCAGTCCCCTGTGCGACACAGCACGCCCACCCTGCTTACTACCCAATGCCCAGCTGCCTACCACGGTCCAAATAACCTCTAAAGAGACTAATTTTGGTAGTTTGACTAAATTGGAGTAGGGTAAGCTGGTGTTTCATTATATAATAGTATTTTGGCTAGTTTGACATTTTTATTGATATAACAAATATTAATTGAGGAATTTCCATTGATATGGAGGAATTCTCAGGAAGGTATTCTCAAGGTGATTTCAGTGGAAAAACTTGCTAACGGTTAGTGTTTACTTAGTTTTATGCGTTGATATGTGGATAAATGCATATGTAAGTGCCAAATGCATGCTTATAATGTTATGTGGTTGCCATGATATTGTTTGTCAAATTGCTATGGAAACTGAGATTATATCTAGATTACATAAGTTAGCATGCTTAACAAAAGGTGCTTGGCAGGAAAATATAGTCGGCCTCAGTCGGCGGGAAATAATAGTCGGTGACGACCGCTGGAAATATAGTCAAGTACCTAAGCCTGACTAGTGGGAAAAGAATTGTCGATGTGCACATTGGTGGGAGAAGTGGGTTATAGGAAAGTTTCCATAAAAAGTTGTTGTGATTGATAATGTGTCCATAATATGAGCATGCCACGTATAGCATGGAACTGGAGGATGATAATTGAATGAATGTACACATGATCATGCATAAATTATACTCGATTTGTGATTATGTGATTGATTTCCCAAAAATATGTTTTGCAAAGTGATTATTATTCTAAAAGAACCACTCACTGGGCTTAGTAGCTCACACTTTTCAAAATGTTTTCTTATATATCTCTCCCCCCCCCCGGTAGCAATGCGGAGTGTTTAGGAAGGAGTCTACTAACCACCAACACACCAGGACTTGGTAAATTCTTAGGGCACAGATCAGATCATGTAATAAAGAATATAGGAAATTGAACTATGTGTATGAAAGTTAGATAGAGTGTTGTAAATATGTTGGAGTCTTTAATAGATAAGGGGGGAAATGTTGAATTTAAATATTGTCTTAGAATACTACTGGTGTACCCTCGCGCTCCCTTCCAGGTCTTGGGGGGCTAAGGCTTAGGAGTGGGTGTGACAATAGTCAACTCCTTTGACCTGGGTATAACCCTTTGCCATGAGTCTAGGCTTAAAGGTTTGCACATTTCCATCTATACCTCTTTTTTGCTTATAGATCCACTTACACCCAATAGGTCTTACCCCATCAGGTGGATTGATAACTTGTAGAAATACAAGTTATTTTTGCTCTTAAGTTGGAACAACTAAGGTTTTTAATGATAACTTCACCTCATTTTTAGAAGAAACGCATGGAATTACTCAAACATTAGTAAAGCCATGCAAAAGAAGTTTTATTACTAAATACTGCGGCACTAATGCATTATATAGCAGAATTTCAACAAGAAGCTAATGCATGAGTAAGAAGTGTCGTAGGAAAAATTTCTAACGCATGGGTCATGCGTCAGAGGTAATTCAACGCAGAGAAGATTCATTGATCCAGGCTAATTGTGTCACATCACCACTTACAAGTATGGGCACCTATAGCAGGCGGAGTCTGAAAAGCTTCTGAGTGTCAGGCGGCTGACCAGGGCATGGACTTTAATGCTGCCCATCACCAAGTGGAGATGACCAACGCCTATAAATAGATGAAGTCCCTTTAGAGATATATACATACACAAAAATTTTCAAGATCTTCACTCTCATAATTAGCGTAGTCATAGTTTTAGTTCTTTAGAAGCTGTACTGTGGTGCCAAGACGATCAGAAGAGTTGAGAACCACCATCACTGCCGGTTAGGGAATGGAGGAAGTCAAGCTTGAGAAAGACACTTCGTCCAACTCCTATACAAATGATTGTACACAACTAGATTGAGCCAAAGAGATACAAGAGATTATACTCTACGGCTTGAATCAGTTCCTTTCATCTCATTTATCGCTTTCATTTCATCTGATTAAATATTACTTTTGTAAAGACAATCTGCTTCTTTATAAAATTCATATATTTGATCCATCATACTTTGCCATTGTTTATTTCTTGTTTATGTTGAATGCATCTACCCTTTATGCAAAACTTCATTTCAAATGCTTAAGCCATCTTGATCAATTGGTAAAAGCATCTTTAACGTAGACTATTCGAGAGAATAACAAAGCCGCATCAAGTAGAATGACTAGTACATCTAGAGATAGACTTGCTGGTGTTTATTGCATTCTGTGTTCGACGCATGCATCCTAGAGACAGGTTTTGTATGTTATTCGCATTGAGAAGTGTTGAATAAGAGTCTAATGCATAAACAAAGATAAAAAAATCATCCCATCTCATCCAATCACATTCTGGTTTGTGTACATTCATCTTAGATCAACATATACCACTTACATTAAAAAATCTATTTTTGCATGATTCATCACTCACTACTCAACTCTTTTGTATCTTCTTGTACAAGCACAATACTTTAGTGTAAATAACACATTTCTCTTCATATATTTAGGAAACCCCTAAAATAGCTACAACACAAGGTCCGCGTTAGTTTAACTGAATCCCTGAGTTCGAACCTGGACCTACCAGGAACCTAAATTGGATTTATACTTGGGTCTAGTTTAGGAAAACTTGAACGTCAATAGAAGAAGTGTTATGCATTCTGTTGCATATCTTTAACGTACCAACGCGTTAAAATTACATAAATGCATAAAAGCATCAACGCATCACTTATACTTAGAAATTATTCTTTCAATTTATTTTATACAATACACTCCTAGTGCGAATCAGATAGCAACATACATGAATCAACAAGCTCCCAGACATTATTGAAGTACATAGACTCCATTTCCTGGTTCATGGCTTTAACCCATTCATCTTTGTCAACATCCTCCATTGCTTTCTTAAAAGACAATGGATCCTCAACCCCATCATTTGTAATGACGTTTTGGGCTTTTGTCAAACCCATATAGCGATCCAGTGGGTTCATAATCCTCCCACTACGTTGAGGCAGTCTCAACTCTTGAGCTGGTTGACTAGACGTTTCGACCTCAACAACTCTTGTTGATTTGTTGGCATGTTCAACAACTCTTGTTGAACCCTCAGTAGTCTTAGTCTCACTAGAGATCTCATGCAAAACGAGCTTACTCCATGGCTTATGATCCCTCATGTGGTCTTCTTCCAAGAAGATAGCATTTGTAGAAACAAACACTTTGTTCTCACTCGGCTCATAGAAGTATCCACCTTTTGTTTCCTTGGGGTAGCCTACAAAGAGGCAAACCTTCGAACGTAGTTCCAACTTCTTTGGGTTAGTCACTAGCACATATGCCAAACAGCCCCAAATCCTAAAGTGGCGTAAACTACTTTTACGGCCTCTTCATAACTCGAAAGGTGTTTCAGAAACACTTTGAGAACGTTATTAAGGACATAGCATGCAGTCTCCACTGCAAAACCCCAAAACGAGTTTGAAAGATGAGCATAACTCATCATAGACCGAACCATGTCTAACAAGGTTCTGTTTCCCCTTTCTGATACACCATTCTGCTGAGGTGTACCAGGGGCCGAGAGTTGGGACGCAATCCCATGTTCTATCATATAGTTCTGGGATTTTAGGTCTATATACTCTCCACCACGATCAGATTGTAATGTTTTTATCTTCTTACCTAACAATTTTTCAACTTTAGCCTTATACTTCTTGAACTTATCAAAGGCTTCAGACTTAAGTTGCATTAGGTAGAGATACCTGAACCTTGAATAATCTTCTATGAATGAGATGAAATATTCATACCCACCCTGAGCTCTAACATTCATCGAACCACAAAGATCTGAATGTACAAGTTCCAAGGCTTCCTTGGCTCTGTAACCTTTTGCAGTAAAAGGTCATTTGGTCATCTTGCCTTTGAGGCATGATTCACATACCGACAAGGAGTTTTCTTCTAAACTTTTAAAAGTCCACTTTTCACCAACTTCTCAATCCTATTAAGGTTGATGTGACCTAACCTTAGATGCCAAAGATGGGTGTTTTCCTTAGGAGAAACCTTTGGTATTTTAACTATTGTTGTCATACTGAATATTTCAGTGGTAAACAAGGCTTTTATGACTAACAACCTTAGTACATATAAGTTACTTTCCATTGAACCATAACCAATCTCAATTCAATTTAGACACTTTATTCTCAGAAAAGGAGATGGTATAGCCTTGTTCAATGAGACAAGAAACCAAGATTCAGTTCCTCTTAAATGAGGAACTACAAAAACATTATCCAATAACAGATAAAGTTTCTTGTCAACAAATAACTTCAGCCTAACTATAGTAATAGTTGAAACAACCTCACCAGTGCTGACTTGAAGAGTCATCTCTCCCTGTGGCAACGTTTGCTAGGAACTGAATCCTTGGTAAGAGGAACTGACATGATTGGTTGCACTCGAATCTAAAATCTAGGTAGAATCATCATTCTCTACTAGACACGTCTCGAAGACAAATAAATTAGTTTTACTATCTTGTCACCTCTTTTGGAGAGTAGTGGGATCAGTGTCAACAACTGACCAAAATATATGAATATACATTCAACACAAACAGTTATGCAAACAAATCTTAATTAACGGCATGCTAAAAACACGATAAACAACAAGGGAAAGAGTTCCATACCAGTTGAACACGTTCTTCACACTTTGGAACTCCAACGCAGCGGAAACCTCCAAGTGATCTACCAACAGCCAATGGCAGCGTCAGCGACAACAGCACGAACACGACTGCCGCGGGGATGACACCACCACTAAAGAGCCCCGGGTATTCTTAGAGTGAAAACCCAAAGGGTGGTCTTTGGTGAATTTGGTAGAGGAAGGAGGAACACGAATCATGTAGGCGATAAGCAAGTGGGAGGGAAGAAGCCTCTATCGCATAGTAGAAATGCTTATCGTTTAGGAGGAGCTACACGATCGTGTAGGATTTACTGAACGATCATTTAGGAAAAAGTAAACAATCGTTTAGTAAAATCGGCACATTATACAATCGTTTAGAGAAGCTATCCGATCGTGTAGGAAATAGTGTGCGATCGTTTAGGTGCGAGGTAGACGATCGTTTAAGCGGAAAGTGCTATTGTATAGGCTCTTGAAAACACTTAAGCAATCGTTTTGCTTTCTACCAATGTGCGCTCTTGAAATATTTTTGACGATTTAACTCCGGGCGATCGATTGACGATTCAAAAATGAAAACATTTTTCATTTTAACTCATTGGTTACCATAACCGATGTTGCCCACTAACCCACGTCTGAACGTGAATTTTTGATTAATTATCATATAATTAACCAATTAATTAATTAATAAATATAATCATATTATATTTATATCCTATAGTTTGATATCACATATCTACTAGAGTATTTTCTCCTCTACTTGATATAAATCATATTTATATCTAGTTTCCTCCATAATAATATATCTCATAAATTTAGCCAATTATATCATATATAATTAACCAGTCCAATTATATCATATATAATCGAACTTCCTCTTGTCAATTTAAACATTTCAAATTAACCCAAATACTGGTTCTCAACTTTATCCAAGCTACTGATAACGGGCAGAAATGCACGTTATCATAGTGCTAAGTTCTTAAACAATGCTGGCTTGCACTGATAAAATATGTTAAATTGCATCCAAAAGCATTAGTTTACAACATTGCGGTCGCATGCGTTCATCGCATAGAAACAGTTGATTTTTCTATTTTTATGCAGAATATGTGTTGACACAAGGCAGAAATAGCGATCACAAGAAATCATTGGTCGAGCGCAGCATTACCAATAGGCATTGTGGTGATTTCTGTTCGCAAATATCTACTCAAGAAGGATTGTCGCATAGAGTCGACGCAACTTGGTGGGCGCATCTGGGTGAAAGGCAAAATTAATCATGATGGGACAGAAAGCTGATGACGGTGGAATCCGAATTAAGCCGACAGTCGTTAATGATAACAAGTACATTCAGCTTTTCGGTGACAAATATTCGGTGTATCAGTCAGGGAATTAAAGCCATCCCATCTGTGCAATCATAAGAGAGAAGCCGCCTTCACGCCGAAGCTCTATAAATACCAAAGGCATCCTTCAGAAAAGGGGTTCCACCAGTTAAGAATTCACCTGTTTACCGATTTAGGAGCTTTAGCCGTGTTCATAGTTTTCTTTTATTTATAAGGCGAAGCAAGGGAAGAGTAGAGGTGATAGAAGATTGCTCAGGGCAACTCGAGAGAGAACTCGGAGGCGTAAAAGCAGAGAGCAGTCCGACTCTCGTAAGTGTAAGATTATCTTTTGAACACGAGTAGAAAGACAGTGTAAAAGCCTGGGCAGCAAAAGATTGCTACCAGGCTCTTTATTCTATTCTTGCATTGTTATTTTGTACTTCATCTTTATATTTATACAATAGAAGTTCTTATTCTACATCTGTTCACTCTCTTAGCACTTATGAATTGCTAAACTTGTCGAATGGGTTGAGAAGAACTAAGCTAACATGACCTAGGATGTTCATTGCTTGCGATTATCTTGTGTTATGTTATGCCTGACATCCCTTTAGAGCTACTCGAGAGAGAGTCTAAAGAAAAAACCTAGGACTTGAGAGAGCTAGGTTAGAATCTAGACTCGAGAGAGAAAGATTAGAAATGCATAAACAAGAGATAGGGACTTAGAGATAAGCTCTGTTTGCTAACCTGCATCGCATGCATCCTAGAGATAGGTATGATATTATATGGTCGCCTTATTTGTGTATGTGTCATTTTGTCAATGCATAAATAAGAATAGAGGCTTATGTGTAGGTCCTATAGGCTTATCGCATATATCGCATGCGTTCTAGCCTTAGAAGCCGTGGCATTCGAACTGAGATTTGGTTTACTGTTGTATGCATGTTGCATGATCGCATAACATGAACGCATCCTAAGAAGTGTTAGCCGAAACTTTTCTCAAGCTGTTCACCGCATAGTCATCGTATCTTCCATTTATCAACTATTTTCGAACTCCACCGCATTTTTTTATTTTCATTACCGCAACAAACAAAACCAACACTTATTTGAGTTACCGGTTACAGCAAAGTTTTCCTAAAAATTACCACTGCAACCTGTTTTCCCAAGTCCCTGAGTTCGACCCTGGACTTACTAGGAAACTCAGTGGGGTTTACACTTGGATTCAACTGAGAAATCTTGAGTGCTCAATGCATTCCATCATCGAAATTCATTCACAATTCCACATCATAAAATAACGCATCAAGTTTTTGGCGCCGTTGCCGAGGACTTCGGAAAAATAATATGTTAATGGTAATTTTTCTAATTTCTTTGCAGACTCTCAATCTCTTACGAATTATGACCCGAAGATTGAGAGGACATTCAGATGACGATTAAGAGACCACCAACAACAACAGTCAGACAAAGAAGATATGGTAGAGTAGCCTGGAAATGGAGCACCGAACGAAAACAACGTCATGGCAAATCCAATCCTGCTGGCAAACAATCGCAATCGGCCCATTAGGGACTATGCATCGCCAAACCTCTATGATTTCTCACCAGGAATCATGAGGCCTGCCCTTGATGGAAGCCAATTTGAAATGAAACTGGTGATGCTGCAAATGATCCATACCGCAGAATAATTCGCAGGACGGCGTGACGAGGACCCACACGCCCACCTCTATAGCTTTATAGAAATCTGCAATACTTTTTTATTCCCAAACATCTCTGCCGAAGAAGTTCGACTAAATTTGTTCCCATTTTCTCTCTGTGATCAGGCAAGAAAATGGGCGTATTCCCTCGAGCCGGGAGAGATCACTTCATGGGAACAGGTCGTAGAGAAATTTATGAAGAAATATTTTTCACCTACTGAGAATGCTAGACGAAGGAAACTGATCACGAATTTTGAACAAGACATGGACGAATCGCTCAGCGATGCCTGGGTGAGGTTTAAGAGGTTGGTTAGAGACTGTCCACACAATATATTGCCAGACTGCCTTCAGATGGAAATATTTTATCATGGTTAAAATCCCGCTTCGTAGACCGGTTCCAATACTGCAGCCGTTGGTGGTCTGCTTGACAAAACGTATGACGAGGCTAAGAACATCTTGGATCGCATCTCTAAGAACCACGAGGATTGGAGAGAGATTGATCAGAGATTGAGAATATAGGATAACAAATAATGTTGCTATTACTTCACTACAGAATCAGATGACCGCAATTAGGAACTTAATTCAAGGAATTGCGATGAACAATCCAACACCGCAAAATGGGCAAATCAACGCAATTTGTCAAACATCGCAAGGTGTGCAACTTGCGATGATGGGCACATAATGGAAGAATGCCCACAGAATCTACAGTCTATTTACTTTGTGAAAAATAATCCATTTTCGAATACCTACAACCCCGGGTGGAGAAACCACCCCAATTTTACATGGAAGAATCAGCGGCAAAATTTCCAACCTGTGGCGTAGAAAGAATGGCCAACTGGATTCTTCCCTCACAATAATGGTCAGAAAAGCAAAGCCAGTAGCTTGAAACCGCCGCAATCTTCCTCTCTGAAAAGCCTATTAAAGCAGTATATAGAGAAAAACGAAACTGTGCTTCAAAGTCAGGCTACGTTCATCCACAATCTAGAATTACAGATGGGCCAGATTGCAAGTGAGCTAAAGAACAGACCATAAGGGGCTCTGCCGAGTTCAACAGAACTCCCACGCAACCCGGGGGGATCAGGTAAAGAGCAATGTCAGGTTGTGACATTGAGGAGTGGAAAAAATGTGGAAGGAGAGAGAAAGGAGCCGAGCCGGACTACTCCCATTGCGTTGGAACCTAAAATTGCAATGACACAAGAAGAAGAAAGAGAAAAAGAAGCAATAGAGCCAGAAGTTGCGTCCACCTCAAAGCCAACAGAGAAGGGGACCGTGAGAGTGCAGTTACCACCTTCCCCCTAGAGACTAAAAAAGAAAAAGAATGAAGAGGTATAGTACCAACGCTTCGTATCTATGTTAAAATAATTACATATTAATATTCCATTCAATGAAGCGATTGAGGAGATGCCCGCCTATGCAAAGTTTCTGAAGGATATGGTAACCAAGAAGAGGGGAGCTGGTAAGTTTGACATGGTGGCTTTAACACAGAGTTCGAAATCAATCATTCCACCGAAGATGAGCGATCTTGGGAGCTATACTATACCTTGCTCCATAGGAGGACTATACATCGGGCAAGCCTTGTGTGACCTTGGAGCCAGCATCAATTTGATGCCTCTGTCGATCTTTAAGCAACTAAATATGGGGCAACTTGCACCCACCACCGTGACTCTTCAACTTGTAGATAGATCTCTGGTGCATCCAGAGGGGAAGGTGAAGGACGTGCTGATAACCATCGACAAATTTATCCTACCAGCTCACTACATCATCATGGATTACGAGGCCGACAAAAATTTGCCCATCATCTTGGGGCGACCATTTTTATCAACAGGTCGTGCCCAGATTGATGTGCATAAAGGGGAGATCACTTTGAGCATCAATGGACAGAAGCTCAAGTTCTCTGAATGCTCTATCTAAGCACATTACTTAACATCGCAATTTCTTTCTATCCTTGATAATTCCTAACAAAGCCCTACTTTATTCTTCTATACCACAAATTTCTGCTAAAAAATGCCTTTCTAGTTTTAAAAAGAATGTTTACCTCTTCTTGTCAAAACAACTTGATGTGTCTGGATGCGGTGGTCAAACTTTGCGTCATTTATTTAGAGACTGTTGATCATGGTTACACCCTTCGTTTTTGCCTGTTCCCACGGGTGTCATGTGAACATCCAACTACGATTGTGTGCCAATCTCAACTTTAATTCTTGAATTTCAGAGGAGTTGTCTCTTGTTTCTTTTATTATTTTTATTTTTTTCTCTTTTCATATTGCATTATCTTGGAAACCCACCTTCGTTTTGGCTTGCTCCCACGGGTGTCATGTGAACATTCAACTACGAGCAAGCTCCTTTCATAACTTAACTCTTGTCAGGTTGGGATTGTTTTAGGATTTCCCTTGCGCTAACATTGAAGTTTGTATGAAAATTTTTTTTTTTTTTAATGGAAACGCATTTTACTTAATAACCGCATCACTTGATCTCATCTACTCAAACCTTTCCCACCCCCAAATTTAGAGATGCGCAAGGTCCTCATTGGTTGTTTAGACAGAATAGACAAACACTTAGACAAAATTTAAAAAAGAAGGTTTGAGCAGAATTTTGAAGGATAAAAGGTAAAGCATTGCTATAGCTACGAATTAACTAAGTGTTAGTCAGAAAATACAAAGTGTGGGAAATGTTACTAAGTGTATGCATATAACTCATCATGGCAGCACAATGAATAACGCAAAGTAAAAGATCAAGAATATCGCAAATAATGACAAAGGATGATAAAGAAGAGGCTATTGCGTACTTGAAAGAATTGTTACTTAGTTGTATTAAAAATTAACAAAGTATACAATGTAATACAAATAACACAATACAAAATTTTTATCATGTACAAAGAATCAAAGAATTAGCTTCTACACAAAGAAAAATAATGAATGAAGTTGTCTTTGGTATTTGATTCAGACGGGGGCACGATTAAAAATTAACACCACACTTCCATTAACACAAATGCATATTCGCAGAGGACGGGCAACAACGCATGTATCATCGCAACACACCCCTTAACTCAACGTATTTCTGGAGGACGGGTGCACGGTACTTCTACCAGTGCAGAACTACCTCAACATAGTGCGTTTTCGTTAAGGACGGGCTAACAATACATACGAGCGCAACACACCCCTCAACGCAATGCATTTGGGTAGAATGGACGCAAAGTGTATCTTGTTATCACAAAAATGCACCCATCATCGCGTTGCATACCGAAAAAAAAATTCTTTTTTTTTTATTTCATTACTAACGCAAGTCGAAAAGAATTTGCGGTATTAATTCTCTTCTTATTAAACAATCATTCACCAAAATTTAAGGATAACACATTTAAGACATAAAAGTAAGGAAATTAAAGAAAGCACAAAAATTAACACAAGTGAATTAAATGAGAAATAAATTCATAAAGCATTGAAAGCAAGTTTAAGGAAGCCATAAATAACAAAATTCATGAAGCAATAAAGACGATAACTAAGAAAGCATGTAAACATAGAATTGAGATATGGACCGGAAGACAATTTTCCATGATGAACGCAATCCATACTGAAGCGTTATTTTATTAAATGAGGAAAACAGATGATATGCGTTGATAGAATTACGTTATGCACTCAAGTTTCCCCAGCGGAATCGAAGTGTAATTTCCTTTGAGTGTCCTGGTAAGTCCAGGGTCGATCACAGGGACTTGTGAAAATAGTTTGCGTTGATAATTTTCTTATGAAAACTTTGCGGTAACTGGTAAAATAAACAAGGTGGTTGGTTTGTTGTTGCGTTAATGAAAATAATAATAAATGTGGCAGAGTTTGAAAAGAGTTAGCAATGGGAAATACGATGAATATGCGGTGAACGGGTTGAGGAGGGTTTCGGCTAACACTCCCTAGGTTGCGTTCATGCTTTGCGATCATGCAACATGCATACAATAGTAAACCACCTTTTGGCTGAATGCCATGGCTTCTAAGGTTAGAATGCATGCGATAAATATGCGATAAGTCTACAGGGTTTACACATAAACCTCAATTTCTAATGCAATGACAACATGACCTTCACACAAATATGCGACTGCATAATATCATTCCTATTCCTAGGATGCATGCGATGCAAGTTGACAAACAAAGCTTATCTCTAAGTCCCTATTTCTTGTTTATACAGGCCTAATCTTGCTCTTTCAAGTCAGATTCTAACCTAACTCTCTCGAGACATTAGCTTATTTCTTTAGATTCTCTCTCGAGCAACTCTAAAGGGATGTTTTGCATAGCATAAAACAAGACAATCGCAAGCAATGAACTTCCTAGATCATGTTAGCTTAGTTCCTCTCAACCCATTCAACTAGTTTAGCTACTCAAGCGTATTAAGAGAGTGAGCGGATGTAGAAATATAACTTCCATCGAATAGATAAAAGATGAAATATAGAATAACAATGCAAGTATAGTAAAGAGCCTGGAGCAATTTCTTGCCACCAGGTGTTACACTGTTCTACTCGTGCTCTAAAGATATTCTCGCTTTTGCGAGAGTCAACCCCCTCTCTGCTCTTATGCCCCAAGGTTCTCTCTCAAGCCGTATTGGACGATCTTCGGCATCACCACTCTTCTCTAGCTCTGCCGTGAAATGGAAAAGAAAACTATGAACTGGGGTGTGAACTTGTAAAGTGATGAAGTAATCAACTGCTTAACCCCTTCTCTGAAGAATGCACTTGGTATTTATAGGGCATCAAAGGTGAAAGGCGGCTTCTCTCTTCTGGTTGTACAGATGGGACAACTTTAACTCCTGACTGATGCGCCGGATGGTTATCACCGATAAAGATGGATGTACTTTGCGCTCGACCAATGTATTCCTATGATCGCATTCTTTGCATTGCGTTAACGCATTATTCTACACAAAAATATAGAGATCAACTGCCCTAATACATTGGACGCATGCGACCGCAATATTGTAGAGTTTATGCTTAATTGATGCAATTTAACATATTCTATCAACGCAATCCAACATTGTTTAAGAACTTAGTATTATGATAACGTGCATTTCTACCCGTTATCACATACCTCTGCAGTCAATCAAGCTTGCCTGCCCAATGTCTTCAAGGACATTATTCTCCTCTTGGTCTCATCCTGCAATGTTATACGGGAGAGATATGATCTACTTCCTTCGGGAATCACACCAGGTATGGAGAATGCTTTGCACATTTCTTAAACCTTGCATTCTCCGCAACCATAGCTCTTGAAATTCCGTCGCTTAATTTGGTTCTGATGTGCTCCTGTGCGAAAAGTACACCGGATCTCTGGGTTAACTTAGAATTTCTGGATCACTCCAGTACTCATAAACCGTCAGCCTGCTCTTCCCGATAAATAGACAGTACAAAGAGATCTATCCTGCACATACTATAAAAGTACTCAACACTAACCGTTACCAATCCTCGGCAAGGACGCCATAAACTTGTAGACTCGACAATTGATTCTCTAAGCATATATGGATATGGAAAATGATGAATGTGAATCATACAAGCTCATGTTGCCATAAAATTGATGACTTGGAAAGATGGAGATGGAGTGTGGATGCTGTGTTATGCTTATTTACACTTTATGCGATACTACTTCTAGATGTATGCTTTATTAATGAAATGCTTGTAGTATGTTATGCGCTGTCACAAGTTTCCTTGCGCTGAAACCAAGTATAATTCCAATGCAAGTTTCTCAGAGTAATCTGAGGTCAAACACAGGGATTGTTGTCAGTAATGTGTTACATTTGTGATATATGCAACCATTTTTTACAATTAATAAAGATTGTGTGTTTGTATAGGGAAGTAAATTGCGGTAAAGTAAAATTGTGCATATAAACTAAAGTTGCGTTAATAAAATAAATTGCGATGAAAATAAACCTAAGCTAGTTTGATGCAAGATACAAGATACATGATATACATGATACTGAGTTTGAGACTGACTGTGAAGTTTATACAAAGGATCGTGGTACGCGGTGGCAAGTCTTTATGGATGAATCAGAAGGGGAAAGAATAATTAGTACAAACATCACAAGTTTGTTAATTGTGTTAAAGATGTAACTAAGGTTCCGCTTTCCCTTGACATACACCTCTTGGTAATCGTTCGCGTTCCCATATCTCTATGGTGAAATAGGGATGAACGTGGTGAACGCAAAGTTGCTTCCATCTCTAGAAGTACTTCTTACTTTAGTTAACACATTCTTCCAACCCTCTCTTGATAGGCGGAATGGCATCTTCACTTCTGCTTTCACAGGTGAAGATACCGTCTAGCATGCCATGACTAAACTTAATTATTTCCTTAACACAATTAATTTACTTGTTTAATTCTTGCTAATTACCAGGGTATTAAGAAAACGTCATGGAGAAAGTGAAACATGGATGAACGGAAATAGACAGAGAAATGATAATGGAAATGATCATAACATTCAATACTAAGATTAAGCGTCTGATACATGGTGTGAATGATGGACTAAGAAGATGAATACAAGTGATGATGAAGAGATAGAAACAAATACATAAGAGTGCCAACGTCTTGACACAGATTTGGATGGTGGTTTTACTTGCCGGTGTGTGAAGTGGATGAACAGAAGAGCTTCCCTCTCAGGTTTGCTTGTCTGGTAGAGGTGACCTTCATACAGAGCTTTGACAGTGGGGATCAGAAGGATTCTTTGCCCGGAGACTCACCTCTCGCCCATGTCTCTTGATTCTTCCCGGATTTACTTTGATTAGTCGCTCAACCAGTCTCTCTCTCAGATCAGTATATACACTTCTCTTTGTATTCCAAGCATATTTTTTCAGTGGAATGGCTAGAGCTATTTATAGGCTAAGCTTTGACTCTTTGCATCGTGGTCCCCACTTTATTGTAAAGGCAATTCCTAAAATGGTGGAGTGAATATTCCTTCTGTTACGCAATCAATCCCGAAATGCATAACGGTCAGCTGTACACGCGTCAGAATCCTCCGCAATTGCATTGCTCTTCACATCTTCGATCATTTGCCCGCATGCGGTGTTGTTTTTTATTACCGTATGCAGTTGAGATTACATTGATCGCTTAGCTCTTGGTCGATTGTCGCCTGCGCCGTCATTGCGTTGATCGTTTATTCATTCTTGAATGATGGGCGCAATGCGACGTGGATGCGTTGTTCTTTTTATCTTGAACCTTGAACGCATGCGGTGACTTGATTTCCTGCAAAACATACTTGAAATATTCTTTTCTACTATCGCAATGGTGTCAGTGGGTGTATTGACGACAATTTATAATTCTTGCATTTCTTACCTAATTTCTATACAATTGATGCAACTTTCCTTTCTTTTGGCCGCAATATCTAAATAAAACAGTATAAATAACTTGTATTTCTACAAGATATCACTATGCCATGAAGTGTGATCGGTGACAACGCACGAGTAACATTTCATGGAAACATGCAATGTTGATGAACATCATCTTGGAGCTTGAGTTGTTCGACGTATGAGGTATCGACTTCATGGGACCATTCCCTCCCTTGAATGGTAAACATTATATTCTATTAGCCGTCGATTATGTATCCAAGTGGGTAGAGGCAGTAGCATGCACCACAAGCGATGTGGCGGTAGTCTCTCAATTCTTGAAGAAAAATATTTTCACTTGTTTTGGCACTCCACGTGCCATAATCAGTGATAAAGGATCCCACTTTATCAATCATATTGTCAAGGAGCTACTGCGCAAATATAATATTCTCCACAAAGTGGCCACCACATACCATCCGCAGACGAATGGTCAGCATCATGTGTCCAATCGAGAAATCAAGCTAATACTTGAGAAGGTAGTAAGGCCTTCGCGGAAGGATTGGGCAACAAAGCTCGACGTGCGTTGTGGGCATACCGAACTGCATTTAAAACACCCATAGGCATGTCCTTGTATGCGTTGGTATTTGGTAAGGCATGTCATTTGCCTTTGGAGTTGGAATACAAGGCATTGTGAGCGGTGAAGAAACTGAATTTTGACTTGAAGAAAACAGGGGAAACGAGAAAACTTCAACTGGTCGAGCTAGAAGAATGGAGGAACAACACATATGAGAATGCAAAGATTTACAAGGAGCGCACCAAGCGCTGACACAACAAACACATATGCGGAAAGAACCTCCAAGTCGAGGAGAGGGTCTTACTATTCAACTCACATCTATGGCTCTTCCCTGGGAAATTAAAGTCACGGTCCAGACCATTCATAGTTAGACAGGTATTTCTGCATGGCGCGGTTGAATTATCAAATGATGACGAAACCAACATATTCAAAGTTAATGGGCAGCGAGTAAAAACATATCACGGAGAAGGCTGGCATCGCCAAGTCGAGTCCGTAGAACTAAGAAACTTTGAATAAAGAAGGAAGCAGGTGGTCCCTGCGCTATCAGACGATCGAAATTCATTTGGGACGCAAGTTTTGGGAATCATGGAATCATCAACTTTCCTCTACTACTCTGAATTTTCATTCCACTATATCCTTTCAGTCTTTATCTATTCTTACTTTATTCTAAAAAAAAAAGCGTTTATTTTGTTTAAATCTTATTTAACCCTCTTTCTATTTTTCTTGCAACGATTGAAGCGCTGGATTGCGTAGGTGTTACACGAAGAAGCAACTTATCTCATTTCGTCACCGCAATCTAAAGAAGATAGATCGTCACAAAGAAGGATGCATCAATACACAATGCGGGCAACAACGCAAATTTGGGGGTTGTATTCTTCCTTCACTTTATTTCAAATTTTGTGCTATCGCATCGCATTTTAGTTTTAAAAGTTTTATCAGCGCAAATTTAGTGAGTCGCTACATGAGTTCTTTGCCAATTATGATTTTAATGATGAAGCACATGCTTCTATTTTTTTCGTATATACTAAAGTCAACTTAATCTTAGAAAAGTTATCTCATGAAATATTTCTAGAAGTTAGAGGTCTGCTAGCTTTCTTTCAAACTCTCTTTACGAAGCTTTCCAAGAACGTCGCATGACTTCTTTCAATCTTTTTGCAATGAGGACATTGCCGCATTTTAAATTTGGGGGTGAGGTAATTTATTTTCGACCTTGCTATTTTGGAAAAAAAGAGAGAGAGAAGAAGAAAAGAGGAAAATTTTGAATAACAACTCCACTATCAACGCAATGGGGAAACCCATGTTGACAAGAGTTAAGTTACGAAGGGCACTTACCCATAGTTGGATGTCCGCATGACGCACGTGGGGGCAAACCAAAACGAAAGTAAGTCGCCAGGATCAACGCATGAATAAATGACCGCAACTCCGTTGCCAAGAAGGTATGAGTTTAGTCCAAGAAAGAGCACATTGCTCGTAGTTGGATGTCCGCATGACACATGTGGGGACAAGCCAAAACGGAGGCAAGGCACTTGGATCAACATAAGGTCAGAAAAAAAAATCAAGAAATATGCATGGATAAAAATCATTTGACACCCTAGTGGAAAAGCTTTCTTTTTTAAATAAACCATGCGATGTCCCGGAATCGAGTAAAGTCATTTTGAAGGTTAAGCTTGCGATTCCTAGGTCTTAGAAATATTTTAAGAAGAGACTTGAATAAGACTTAAGGAAATTTTGGTGTATAGAAGTTGAATGAAGTATCCTTGAGAAATTTAGGAAAAGAACATTGCGGCCGACATGCTAAAGGAAATCTTTAGCTTATGCTTGAGGATAAGCATTGTTTAAATTTGGGGGTGTGATAACGGGCAGAAATGCACGTTATCATAGTGCTAAGTTCTTAAACAATGCTGGCTTGTGCTGATAAAATATGTTAAATTGCATCCAAAAGCTTTAAGTTTACAACATTGCGATCGCAAGCGTTCATCGCATAGAAACAGTTGATTTTTGTATTTTTATTCAGAATATGCGTTGACACAAGGCAGAAAGAGCAATCACAGGAAATCATTGGTCGAACGCAGCATTACCGCAAGGCTTTGCGGTGATTTGTGTTTGCAAACATCTGCTCAAGAAGGATTGCCGCATAGAGTCGGCGCAACTTGGTGGGCGCATCTGGGTGAAAGTCATAATTAATCACGATGGGACAGAAAGTTGATGACGATCGAATCCGAATTAAGCTGACAGCCACTAACGATAACAAGTACTTTTAGCTTTTTGGTGACAAATATTTGGCACATCAGTCAGGAAATTTAAGCCATCCCATCTGTACAATCATAAGAGAGAAGCCGCCTTCACCCCGAAGCTCTATAAATACCAAAGGCATCCTTCGGAAAAGGGGTTCCACCAGTTAACGAATTCACGTGTTCACCGATTTAGGAGCCTTAGTCGTGTTCATAGTTTTCTTTTATTTTTAAGGCAGAGAAAGGGAAAAGTAGAGGCGTCGAAAGATCGCTCAGGGAAACTCGAGAGAGAACTGAAGGCGTAAAACAAGAGAGTGGGACGACTCTCGTGAGAGCGAGATTATCTTCTGAACACGAGTAGAAAGACAGTGTAAAAGCCTAGGCAGCAAGAGATTGCTACCAGGATCTTTATTCTATTCTTGCATTGTTATTTTGTACATCATCTTTATATTTATACAATGGAAGTTCTTATTCTACGTCTGTTCACTCTCTAAGCACGCATCAGTAGCTAAACTTGTCGAATGGGTTGAGAAGAACTAAGCTAACATGACCTAAGATGTTCATTGCTTGCGATTATCTTGTGTTATGCTGTGCCCAACATCCCTTTAGAGCTACTCGAGAGAGAGTCTAAAGAAAGAACCTAAGACTTGAGAGAGCTAGGTTAGAATCTAGACTCGAGAGAGCAAGATTAGAAATGCATAAACAAGAGATGGGGACTTAGAGATAAGCTCTGTTTGCCAACTTGCATTGTATGCATCCTAAAGATAGGTATGATATTATGTGGTCACCTTATTTGTGTATGTGTCATTTTGTAGATGCATAAATAAGAATAGAGGCTTATGTATCGGTCCTATAAACTTATCACATATATCACATGCGTTATAGCCTTAGAAGTCGTGGCATTTGGACTAAGAGGTGGTTTACTGTTGTATGCATGTTGCATGATCGCATAGCATGAACGCATCCTAAGAAGTGTTAGCTGAAACTTTTCTCAAGCCATTCACCGCATACTCATCGTATCTTCCGTTTATCAACTCTTTTTGAACTCCACCGCATTTGTTTATTTTCATTACCGCAACAAACAAAACCAACACTTATTTGAGTTACCGGTTACCGCAAAGTTTTCCTAAAAATTACCACTGCAACCTGTTTTCCCAAGTCCCTAAGTTCGACCCTGGAGTTACCAGGAAACTCAGTGGGGTTTACACTTGGATTCCACTGAGAAAACTTGAGTGCTCAACACATTCCATCATCGCAATTCATCCACAATTCCACATCATAAAATAACGCATCAGCTACCTAGGGGAATGGACCTGTGGCTCAAAGCTCCAACGGTCCGTGAATAGCTGACTAAACTCTTTAGCCATGAGATCCACCATCCGTTAACTATCAGGCATTCCACTAAAGATGAACAGCTGAACTCTTCTTACCACAGATATATTTCTGTGTCCATCGGATATAACCAATCATGAGTACGATGACTCTTCATAGATGCTTGTAAGTACAACTGGGTCAAATTACCATTTTGCCTCTGTAGTTACATCTCACTTCTTAAGTACCACTGATTCCTCTAATGAACAATACAACATAGTCCAACTATGTGTGAACACCTCTCGAGACAAGAAAAGGTGCATGACGCCACATTGTTCAAGCCCCGAAATCAGCCTTTAAGGGAGCTATCTATCTACTTACCCCTGCCTCAGGGAAGAAGTGAATTTCATCTTGTGTAACTGAGTTCCCAGCTCCCAAATCAGACGAATCCCCAAAATGGTAGGTTTGAATTGGCGAACTGGCCACTCGCACCCATACAAAATGGTAGGTTTGAATCGCAGGAGTTCCCAACTCACTCAGGATTGAGGTCATGTTACCTATGGTCATCCTAGTGAAGTGAAGTCTTTGTCATGAACGGTGTTATATAACGGGACGTTAACACTTCGTGGTTAGGTCTTATACAAACTATTTGTATAGGATGCCCTCGCTCGCATGTCCCCAACACGAATGATCAGGATCAAATCATCTGTGACAAGTCACAACACTTGTGACCATTCCACAAAGCGGGCCGCATCCGTAGCGTTACCAAGATAAGGTTTCCCTCATATATCCATATACTACAGACCATTTTGGTTATCACTCAAGATATGATCCACTTGTATGTCACCACATACATGCTTGAGTCACATACAGATACCCAGGGATTTTATGTTTATTGCTTTTTGGTAAAGCAAATAAAACAAGTAAAATAAATATCATATATTAACAATACAAGCGTTCGTATATACTGTTACAAACTATAGGACACGAGAATTTAGGACATCAAGCCCAATAGAGGGATGCTCAAAGGTGCCACGAGGGAGTACAGAATGATCTCATGGTGTGAATCAATGACAGAGACCATAGGATGTGTTGATACACACCCTTTACCCACGTACTATAAACACTTTCTCCGTTCACCTTGATATTGACTCATGCAAACACCATCCGAAGGGGGATACTCCCAGGGCACCACGAGGCTAAGCATGAATCTCACGGTGTGAACATATAGGGAGAAACGTGAGTGGAATCGTAGACATATCAGATACATCTTTTCCTCCCACTGAGTATTTTATAACCTAGGGTTTAGCTTACTTAGAAAAAACACGGCTAAGGATTTTAACTAAGTGATTTTTAGGTTTTCCCAAGAGTAACTTTTACCTTGGATAGTTAAACAACTTTTGATCATCATCCATTAAACTCTTTAACGGAGTCTTTAACCAAATTGTCGCATGCTTGTTGAAAATCTATCTAATTCACCTTTCCAAGTAGGTTCCCAGGTAGGGGTGTTACCTTTCCATCAACTTAAGAACCCTAGCCTAGCCAGAACCCGCCTTAGACAAAATGTCCCTTATAGATAGATTTAAAACAAATTTAATCTTTTATGCCACCAATTTAATGCTATTAAACCGATTTAAAAGATTAATCTAGGTTACTAAACTCTTTAGAACCACTTGAACTTAGGTCTATCTCAATCCAATTTTAAAACCATTTTAAAAAACTTGAGTTCACCCTAAGTTTGCATTCAACTCTTTCTTCTTGATTTTAGGTCTAATTTCTTTTATCTCACTTATAAACGGAAACCATAACCACAATGCTAAGCTAACACATGCAAGGCACTCATAACGATTATAAACAACCTAAGTGTCATGCTGAATGCATTGTTCATTCATCGCTACATCTTTTATATAACACTTATACAAAACAACAAGCAAAACACGCTTCCATTCACCCTTAGACTATAACACTTATAATAAAAGGATGATGCATGATAATGCTCACTGCATGCAAAATATAACTCTTATATTTTAGGATGCATGCACATGCTTTCAAGTAATTTCTTCATGAAATATTATAACATTTATAATACATGATGCATTAATAATTGCACAACCTAAGGTGGGTTTTAAACTATAGGTCAAACACTTTGGCATATAAGTACTATACACCACATGTATAATAAATAAATGTTGATGAACTGGGTAGAATTTCCTTAAAATCCACGAAATAAAGCTAACTATTACAAATACAAGGAGTCTCTGATTCAAACAGGCAAACCAAGTCATGAACCGTCCGGGCAAAGCAACGAGTCTCCAACCATCGTGTACTAAACTCCCCGCGATCGTCTACATGATAAAACAAACGCTTTGCTCTATCATTTAACAACGCTCCCAAAGCTAAACTCGTTTGGTAAATACTACACGATCGTGTACCTTTTACTAAGCGATGAAGCCTGAGGTACGCGATCACTTAGCGCGCTCCACACAATACCTACCTTCCGCGATCGTCTAAATGACTATGATGCAGCAAAGCACCATCGCCTAAACGATCGCTTAGCTAGCACCTCCATATCGTATACCGCGCGATCGTGTAGGTAAGAACTAAGCGATGAGGCTTGCTAACTACAAGATCTTCTAGTGCGCGCCTTTTACTAAACGATGAGCATCCCATTCTCCCCCTACGATCGTCTACCTCCAGCGCCTACGCGATCGGGCAACCAACGCTACACGATAGAGTAAACAATTTACCTTATCACTTAGCATTAGCTAAACGATCATTTAGTAAATACTACACGATCGTATAGAAAAATCTAAACGATTGCTTAGCTTTTGCTAGATGATCGCTTAGTTTTTGCTAAACGATTGGGCATCGACCTTAAGAGAGTATTCCGCTTCGGGAAAGGAGTGATTCCATCTTGTGTATTGAGTTCTCAGCTCCCAGATCAGACAAGTCCCCAAAAAAGTAGGCATGTTGAGTTGGAAATTTGGCCACTCTCACCCATATTAATCAAAAGACCGCCCTCAAAGGCAGAAGTGCCCAAAACACTCAGGATTGAGGTCGTGTCACCTATAGTCGTTTAGGTGAGATGTAAGTCTTTAGTATCAACGACGTTATATTCTAGTAATCTAGTGGTCTGGTCTTATACAAACTTTTTGTATAGGACACCCCTACTCGCACGTCTCCACATGAATGGTCAGGATCTACCATCTGTAGTAGTTTACAACACTTGCAAACCTGTACAAAGTGGACCGTATCCGTAGTGTCACCATGATCAGGTATCTAACTTTAATCCTTATACTACAGACCTATTTAGGTTATCACTTCAGGCATGATCCACTTATATATCACATATACATGCTTAAGTTCACATAAGATAATCATAGAGCTTTATTTATTGGATATAAGTAAATGCCATAATGAAATAACATTTATTTTATTCATCAAAAAATGTGTATCAGACGCTATTTGTAAACGGATAAGCAATATTGTGCTCAGACGCTATTTGTCTCACAATAATGTCTCCTCTTAGCACGATCTCTCTAATGAGATGATATTTGCACTCAATATGTTTTTCGCACTTATGGCTTCTAGGTTCTTTGGAGTTCGCTACTGCCCCACTATTATCGCAATACAAAGTGATTGGCAGATGCATGTCTGAAATAACTTCCAGATCAGCCAGAAACTTCCTAAGCCATACTGCTTTCTTTGCTGCTTCACATGCAACAACATATTCTGCTTCCATTGTGGAGTTTGCAATGTTGTTCTGCTTAATACTTCTCCACACTATTGCTCCTCCATTAGAGTGAACATCGATCTCGAAGTAGATCTCCTAGAGTTTATATCGGTCTGAAAATCGGAGTCAATATATCCTGTAAGGATCAAATCCTTATTTCCATATCTGAGCACATAGTTCCTTGTTCTCCTAAGATACTTGAGGATATTCTTAATGGCAGTCCAATGTTCATAACCCAGATTGGACTGATACCTACTGACAATCCTTACTGCAAAGCATATGCCTAGATAAGTACATAGCATTGCATACATCAGACTTCCGATTGCTGATGCATAGGGAACCCATCTCATATCCTCAACTTCTTGAGGTGTCTTAGGACATTGTTCTTTTGAAAAATGTATTCCATTCCTAAAAGATAAAAGACCTCTTTGGAATCATGCATCTTAAACCTAGACAACACCTTGTCTGTATAAGATGTTTGAGACATAGCTAGCATTTTGTTCTTTTGGTTTCGAACTATTTGAATCCCAAGAACATACTACGCCTCTCCTAGATCTTTCATCTAAATTGGGTTGCTAGCCAATTTTTATGTCAGTTAGGTATCCTACATAATTCCCAATAAGTAGAATATCATCTACATATAAAACTAGAAATACTATAGTGAAGTTGAAGATCTTTTTATATACACATGGTTAATCAACATTTTGTTCAAAGCCATAAGATATGACCGTAGTATCAAATCTTATATTCCAGGATCTTGATGACCGTTTCAATCCATAAATAGATCTATTCAGTTTGCAAAACTTTTGCTTCTGACCTTGTTCAATGAACCCTTCTTGTTGGACCATATAAATACTCTCTTCAAGCTTGCCATTTAGGAAAGCAGTCTTGACATCCATTTGCCAAATTTCATAATTATAAAAAGTGGCAATGGACAATAGTATCCTTATTGATATAGAACAACAGTTGAAAAGGTTTCCTCAGAGTCCACCCCCTCAACTTGGGTATAACCATTTACTACTAACCGGGCTTTATAGGTCTGTACTTTCCCTGTATGGTCTCCTTTACGCTTGTAGATCCACTTACAACCAATAGGTCTTACCTCATCAGGTTTATCTACAAGTTCCCATATTGAATTAAAGTACATAGACTGTATTTCAAGGTCCATGGCTTTGATCTACTAATCTCGATGAACATCATCATTGCTTGTTTATAAGTTAATGGATCCTCTAAGCCATCATTAGGTATGGTGACTTCGGTTTTAGTTAAACCCATATAGCGGTCAAGCTATCTCAGAACCCTCCCACTACATCGAGGCTCTCTCAACTCTTGATTAGGATGTGATGGACTAGATGTCCTTGATCTATCAATAACTCTTGTTGATCAGCAAGCCTGATCAACAATTTTTGTTAATCCGTCTGTAGCATCTTTTGAAATCTCTTCCAATACCAGTTTACTCCGGGGTTTATGATCTTGTATGTGGTCTTCCTCTTGGAATGTGGTGTTTTTCGATACAATTACCTTATCATCCTGAGGATCATAAAACTGACCATCTCTCGTTCCTTTAGGGTAACCCACAAACAAGCATAATTTTGAACAATGTTCCAATTTCTTAGGATTTTGCACCAACACATATGCCAGGCAACCTCAGATTCGGAAATGATATAAACTAGCTTTATGCCCTGTCCATAACTCATAAGGTTTTTCTGAAATACTCTTAGAGGGAACATTATTCAAAATTGATAGCTCTAAAAAAAGAGTTATTAGTCCTAGATTAATTCAGGCTCGTTATTGGATTTTACATGTTTATTTTCCTATTTTGTACGTATCGAGCAACCAAAAGGTAGAATTGGTGTTTTGGAACCGATCGGGGTTAATTTGAAGCAATTTGGAGTTGATTTAAGCATTCGGGCTTCAAAGGAGTTGATTTGAGCATTCGGGCTTCAAAGAAGTTGAAACTACCAAATTGCCTTCGAGTATAATTAGCCATCGAGTATCATCGAGTAAAAGGCTATCGAGTATAATCGAGTAAAATGCTATCGAGGTAAACGAGCATCGAGCATCGAGTAAAGGATCATCGTGCATCGAGTATCGAGTTTTCGATCGAATGCTCAACATTGCAACGTTTTCCCTGACGTCCGTGGCCCTGTCTCGTCGAGCGTTGCAACATTGCGAAGATTTCTATAAATATCTATCTTCGATTTTAGGTCAAAATGCTGAATTTTGGAGGTCGGATCGATGGTGGCCGAAGTAAAACTTCATCCTTCTTCCCTTCTCTTCAGAATTTGGTATCTTTAGGTTAGTTTTTCTTTTTATTTTGGGTTGTAATTGATGGATCGGACGTGTGTAACACCCCAAAATTTTGGTTCTTAATGTAATTTAAGTATCTTCTAAAATTTGAGGACTTTTTTGGAATTTTAGAAATTCAACTTTTTGGATTTTTTAGACTTAATTTTAAATTGGGGAATTGAATTTTAATTTTGGATTTTGGTTTTGAAAAAGAAGAGGAAAGGATTTCAAATATATGTACATTTATAGTTATGTGTGTTTAGAAGGAAAGAATAAAAGAAAATTAAACTAAATAAAATTTTATTTTATTTTATTTTTCTTTTTCATTTAGAAATATCTTTCTTCCCCTTCTCTTTCGCGTGCAACATACAGGCCCCCCATATCTTTTTTTTTTCTCTGTCGATCGGAAACCCCAACCTTAGCCATCCACGACCCACGACCGTCATGTTGAGCCCCAGCTGCTCAACCTCCACGTCGCCGCCGAACGTCTACCAGTGGCGTAGAAGAAAAACAAACATGATTAGTGGCCCCTGAATCTAATATCTAGGTAGAATCTTCATTCTCCACTATACATGTCTCATTAACTAGTAAATCTAATTTAACTTTTTTTCTTTTTCAGCTTTCTTCTCGGCAAGATATTTAGGACAATTTCTTTTCTAATGTTCATTTTCGTTACAATGGAAACATTTTCCTTTAACAACTACCTTCTTCTCTTTTTGTGCAGCTGAAGCCTTCCCTTTCCCAGTTTCCTTCTTTTTCTTTTGAAAATGCCTCTATTCTTGGAGAAAGAAAGGCTAAATTTACTCCCAGAAGATGATTATTTTTGTGATTTCCACTTTGAGGTGGAAGCAACATTTGCTTCTACCTCTAAACCTTTATTTTTCACTAAAGATTCGTAAATCTGGAGTTCGTTGAAAAGATTCATCAAGTTTACTCTATCTTATTCATCACAGTATTCGTTTTGAATTGAAAAAAGCTGTTCGGAAGATATTGCATGATGAATCCGATTTGACTCTTCTCATTCATGATGGCTCTGTTCACTTCTGCAATGTTGAAATGAACAATCATGTTCAAAACATGTTCCCTTATGGAGATTCCTTCCTTCATTCTGCAGTTGTAAACAAATTTAATTGTGTCATGCATGGCAGATGTGGATGGTTGTCCAAATAGGCACTACAAAGAGTCCATGATCTATCTTGTAGTAGCTAACCTTTCGTGTTTCTTAGACAGTACATCAGATATACTGGCTAAAATATAAACTCGAGCCTTCTTATTAGCTTTGACCCATCTATCATACGCATCCTGAACTGTTTGGTTTGGGTTGGGACTAAGGGATGGAGGACACTCCTTCATTAAAATGAATTGGAGATCATCTATGACTAGTGTCGTATTGATATTCCACTTTTCCAAATTCTGTAATTATCGTCGTTAAGTTTTTCTGAAGCTAGCAGTTGTATAATTGATTATATTATTGTTGAAAAGTAAACAAATTATTAGTGAATTGATTAACTCTATTTTCAATCAAGTTTATTAAGCAAATAATAATGTACCCATACTCATTATTCTTTTGCTACGTTACTTCAATGAATCAGAATAGCCCCCTCTGAAGGCAGTCGACTACTCCTTCACTGGATCAAGATATTCTTGACTAAATAATAATACATAATAACTCTTATCCTTATTGTATTAGTTACCATTTATTTGGTCAAGAACTTTCCTAACACTTAGTAAGTCTTGTAAGTGTATACCCACCATTTTTGAATTACAGAGATTGGAATCAAACAAGCCCTCGAAGGAGAAAAAATTGTTTGAAAACTTACCTAAGTAACTTTATCCATTTCTAGAATTCACGATGTTTTGAATCCTATGTTACAACCCTTCGAAGGCTTCGCCGTAGTTAATGACTAGCTAGTGTCGCCTCTGAACGACAACATGCGTAACATAGAAATCTTATGGTGTGACCTAATGGAAGAAACCACAGGACATGTTGACACACACCCTTCACCCACTTACTATGAACAACTTTCCCTATCACTTTGTTATTGACCCATGCAAACACTTTCCGAAGGGAGGTTGCCACAAATAGAAACTCGAAGTGGAGCATGGATCTCACGTTGTGAACTCTTAGAGACGTGAGAGCCAGAAATAATATATCTCATATATTATTAATCCCCCAATGAAGTGTTCTATTTTATAAAATTAGGAACTAACTTGGTTATTAATCGACTAACTTTATACAACCTAAGTCTAAGTAATTTTTCTTAGTATAACTTTCATACTGGGTAACCTTTGATGTCTAGGTGATAAACAAATTTATTACCTTACACCACTCACGCATGCTCATAAAACTAGGGTTATTGACTTAGACGCCAGTTTGATCTCCAGGTAGGAGGTGTTCCGTAAACCGTCAACTTAAGTACCCCCAACCTTAGACAAGATCTCCCCGAGTAAGTAAACAACTCTTGTTTTACAAGTAATCGACCTATTCCGACTTTTAAAAAAGGCGATTGAATTGCACCGTTTAACCCTAGGTGAGAGATTTTAAAATTCTAGGTTATTTTATAACAATTATAAAATAATTATAAAAATTATAACCCTAGAACATTAATCTAACATGCTTTCTTAAAGAAAATCTTGCTTCATTAATCTATAACATGCTTTCTTAAAGAAAATCATGCTTTAATATAATACTTATATTAAACATGAAAATCTAAGCATGCATACTATATACATTATAACACTTATAACATATAACAAATGCATCCCACATGCTTATCCTATGGTGGGGTTTTTTAAAAACTATATGGCATACTTTATGCACACATATTTAAAAAAAAAATGTCATACATCACATGCATAATACTTAAACAACACTAAAGTGGACCGGTTTTGGCATTAAAACAAACAAACACATAAATTATTATAAAAACCAGCAAGCAACTCCCCCGAACTGGCCTCGAACTCTTTGAACCAACCCAAACCGGCCAGAAACCACTCGAACTGGCTCAAAAGCTCCAAAAACCAAGTTTAATTGGTCAAACCAAGTCAACCAAGTCGACCGAACTGGTTTAGACCATCTGAACCAGCTGAGTCAACGTGCACAAGTGTGGTCAACGGCTGGAGGTGAATCGGGCGTGCGAGTTGGGAACCGGGTTGATGCTTGACGGGTCTGAAATGGAAGCAAGCGCGCGCAAAAGGAATCGCTGAATCGGGTCAGATCTCAGGCAGGTCGGGTGCGCAAAATGGGTCGGATGGAAAGTTAGCAGGCACGCTTGCGTGGAACTCATCGAACCAGATCAGACCCTTCTGTCGAGTTGGGTTCTCGGGTCTGGGAGACTCTCTTGGGTCTGTGAGCTTTTCTTCACCAAAAAAACTGTCCTCTTTGCTGGAACCGAGCAATTACAGCCTAAGAAAAACTTTAATGACTCTAACAAATTTACAGATCCTTTGCAACACATTAATGCTCATAAACATGTGAGCAATTACAAATTTCATTAACAAATTAATGAGTAAACAAATGCCAAAACCGTAATGTATCCACTCTAGTCAACGAAACATTCATCACATGAATAACACCCACAAAATGCAATAGAACGTCACAAGCATGCTCTTATACCAATTTTTGGAATATAAAGAAAGCATGCTCAGTGGAAGCAAATATCACTAATGTTCTAATTACATTAAAACGAATAATAAGCATGCAAAACAAAAGGGTTAGAAAATACAACCTTTGTAGAATCTACTGCAATCTTTCTCTCCATGCTCGATCGACATTACCAATGGTAAATTTTCGCTATTCTCTGATTGAAAAACATGGCTGTGAGACTGTTTTGTTGGTGAAAACTAGGGAATTTCACTAATTAAATTGCAGAGTCAAAAAAAATTTATGGAAAAAACAACGAATATTCAAGGAAACACTGAGTTTTAATTTTTGAAAATCAAAACTTATTTAAAGACAAAATATATGTAAAATCTTATCTTGCATGTCTTCTACCTCAAACTTCACTAGTATGAAATTTCTTGGTGTCAAACTTTGGAAGAGCTACTTCAAAGACAACTTAGTGGAAAAATCCAATTTATTAAAAAAATGATAATAAAATAATTTTTGACAAAAAATATGAAATACTATTTTCATATCTTAGAAGTTATTTAACTAAAACAATTTTAATTAAATAAATAAACAAATTTAATATCACATATTAAATTGTTTTTGACACCTAGCTTTTGATTAATCAATTTTCAAATACTTTCATCCTAATATTTTAATTTAAACAAACTCTCCAAAATAATTAATTACATAAATGTAAATTATATCTCATATAAAATACAATTTTCTTTAAATATCAAATTTGAACATTTCAAATTCTCACTTCATCTAGTTCTTCAATTTTGTCTATAGTGAGCTAGCAAAGAGACCCGATGGATCTACAGATCATGAGCTCCAATGATCCGAGACTAACCAGTCAAAGTGTTTAACCAAGTTAATCAACTTTCGTTAACTAACATGACTGCTCACTATAACCTGTATTTACACTCCCTTTACTGTAGATATATTATGTGTCCATTTGATATAACCGTCATCAATAAGTTGATCCTTCATAGTTTGTTCGTAACCTCAGCTATATCAATTATCGTTTTACCTCTAATTTACATCTCTTAATCACTAAATCCATTCACTCTCAGGCCAACGAGAGGATGTGGCCCCTTGTACAAGACTCGGGATCAACCCTTAAGGGAATAACCTTTCTACTATTCCTAAAATGGGTAGGAGTGAATTTCATCTTGCAAATATATGTCCCCAGCTATCTATCCGGTCTTACCTGAAATGGGAGGCATATTGAGCAGCGCTGTTGAGCTTATCCTCACCTATGCAGATCAAGGGACAATCCCGAATAAACAGAAGTTCATAGACAACTTAGGATTCAGATAAAGTTATCTAGGTCATCAAGAAGTGAAATTAATTTGTGTTAATAGTAAACGATGTTAATACGTAATAGTGATTATTTCGTGGTCAATTTTACATGATCTCATAGTGTAGAACACCCGGCTCACATGTCTCTACATGAACGAACTGATCACATCGTTTATGACATTTTACAACATTTATAACAATCAGAAAGCGTCGTATTCAATAGTATCTCTAGAAATAGGTACCTAACCTATTATAAGTACTTTAGACTATTTAGGCTATTTTACTCAAACTTGATCCAGTTTATGTCTCCACATAAAATCCAAGTATTTATTACAATAGTCAATGGTTCGTAGTTTATTGGATTTAGAGTTATCAATTCAATTTCATTCAACAACATTTTTCTAAATAAACTTCATTTATATTTACTATTTACAAACTACGAGTTTTAGGACAAATAACCTAACAAATTCCCATTTGGACTAAAACTCCTAGTGGGTTATAACAAAGTTGAGTACTGTGAGAGAAATCTAAATGCAATAAACTAAGGCATTGTATACCCACATAATGTCCCTCTACTAGCTCGTATAACATGAACACCTTGGATTAAGTGAATTGAGTCATTTTGAAATGTTCAAGATCAAAATTGGGTTTTCAATTTGAAGTGTTCAAATTGAATTTTAATTTGGAATGTTCAAATTCAAATTAGGGTTTGTATAATTACATTCATATAATTAATGTTTAATTTATCAAAATTAAACAAAATTGGAGAGTTTATAATATATACTGATTTAGGTATTAATTACAAGAATAAGATTCATGTTTAAAATTGGGTGTTTGATTAATTTAATATTTAATATTAATTAATTAATTAAATAAATTTATTTAATTAATTAAAATAAAATTAATTTAAATTGAATTTTGAATTTTGAATTTTGAATTTTGAATTTTGAATTTAATTAATTTTGAATTTAATTAATTTTGAATTAATTAAAATTAAAATTGAATATTGAAAATTAATACATAGGGGAAATTTCCAACTTTTTGAAAATTGATGTGTTTGACTAAAATTCAAACACCTAGCCCACTAAATTCTTCCAAATGAAGTGTCAATTGGATTCATTTTTCATTTTTGCATGTTTTGAATTCATACAAGAATTGAATTTTTCTCAGATTATAGTACGAATGGCTGGAAAAATTATTTTTCTACATAAACTTCATCTTCCTCTCAAACCCTCTCCATATCCTTCACTCAATTGACTTGCACATTGAGTTCCATCACTCAAATCCAATGCTGAGAATAGTAGAGAAGATCTCTTTGTGGTTCACTAAGGATTTGAAGATGAGTTTTCGTGGAGAGCAGCTTGGTTTTGGAGGATTCAACGAAGATATGATGTTCTTGAAACCCTTTTTTGGAAAATTTAGTTTTGCATGCTTTTAGAACTCAAATTAAATGTAATTAGAGTGCTCATTGATTCTGATTGCTTCTGTTGCATGCTTCTAAATTCCATCATATTGCCCTTGTGATATGAATGTGGATGGAGGTCAGAGTGAGAAGAGAAACTCTCTCGAGCTCTAGTTCATGAAGGCGATGGGGGATGAATCGTGGTTCTCGAGGAAATTTCTCTCGAAAAAGGGACTGATTGATTTCTCATCACCGATTAGTGTATTATTCTAATTCTTTATGTGTATCTTTATATAGAGTTGAATGTAGGGACCATTCTACCACATAGAACCACAACAACGCGTCAGGCAGCTTTTTCATGTCGACTGTTGCAGTTGTCAGTGGTCCCCTTCTATGTGTTTGGGTGATAACTTCATCGCATACATATTTTCTGACTTATAGCCTTTTCAATGCATGACTCTTTCTTCTTCAATTTTATCATCTTTCCTACATATTCACTAGATTAGTGATGGAATTTTTATACATCTTAATTTTTGAACTCAACAAACGCATGGAAGGTAATTTTACCCTATTTTTTTTTATAATCTTAATGTTTTTCTCATAAATAACCTCTAATTATTGTGACTCTAAGGGAAAATAACTTGTATAAATATAAGTTATCACACCCCAAATTTTAGAATAGTTCTTGTCCTCAAGCATGACTTTAAATTTATCCTTAATGCAAAATTTCATTTCTTATGCGTTGATTAACCTCTTAGGATACTTCCACACTTTGAGATCATTAGGGGTTGACGTTTAATGGCATCATTTTGTTCACTTCCTAGAGAGATGTTTCTTAACTCTAGACGTAGCAAGTCTTATTTCAAACTCTGTTAACTCATTTTCTTAAATCATTCTTGTTTGTATAAGACCGAAAGACGAAATGATTAATCTTTCTTTCTAACACTGTTGACTAAAGAGATTAATATTTCATAAGATGATCATATGTAATTTGACCTCAATCCTAATTGAGTTATGAACTCCTATTTATGAGAGTAGTCCTTTGATTATATGGGTGAGGGTGGCCCGATATGCTGACTTAATGAGGCTATCATTTTGAAGATTTGTCTGAGTAAGGAGTTGGGAATATAGCTACACAAGATGGAATTCACTCATTCCCATCTTTAGGGTAAGTAGATGAATTGCTCCTTTAATTGCTCTGGGTCTTGAATAATGATGCCTCTCCCTCTCACTTGCTTGAGAGTGTTTTATTTATGGTAATACCATAAACATGTGGTTCATTAGAGGACTAGTGAGATTTAAAGAGTTAGATATAATTACAGTTGTAAAATTATAATATGACGCAGCTGTAACCGGTAGAGGGGGCGTTGTAAACCTCTTTCTGCCAATTAAATAAAATTCATAATCTCACCGAACTAACTACTTATATTAATTAGTAGCATAAGCGGAAAGTCCAGGGTCGAACCACATAGAAACATGAAAGATTAGTTCCTCAAACCTCATTTTTAGTTAAAATGGTAAATAGGGGAGAGAGGAGGGGAGGGGTTTTCTGTGGATTGGATAATTCGAAATGCATAGAAAATAAAGTGCAGAAAATAAAGGATAGAAATGCAACTAATAGAGACATTCTACCTTAGAGGATGAAGATCAGAATGACTCAATGTAACCTTGTTCATCGAATTATTCAAATGTAATTTTAGTTTCTTGACTATACCTAGCCGAATTGATTGAAGATCCAACCAATGGTCCTAATTACCTAATTAGCTAATTATACTCAGATGAATCCATATCAAATATGATTAACCAACTGCATGACGTTCTAGGGCTTACGCTATGATGAATTTTTAATTTCCATTGTCTAGTTAAACATTTAATTTAGTTTCCTCTAGATTAATAGGAACAATGCTCTTAGTTATAGAAAATCAATTACAAACCTATCTAACCTTTTGCTTCTTAGAAATTAACTTATAATTACATCTCACATATTATAAGTTAATCTCAAGTCATCAATTGTAAATTCTCAAGTAATTTATCAGACATTCAAGAAAAAATACAATCATAAAGCAAAGTCAAATAGAAAGAAACTCATAGCCAAGATATAAAAAATTTACATTCAAATAAAATTCTCAAAATTACAATGAGTTCATCCAAAAATCCTATAAACTAGAAACCCATAAACCTTATCTTTCCATGGAGATTGAGAAGACAAGATCTAACTTCATCTCTACCAATTTCATGAAGGGAAAGGAAGAAAATACAAATGGAAAAGAGAAAATGGGAAGAAATTTAGCTGAAGGCCGAATGAGAGTCGTTTCTTGACCTAAAAATCGAGGAACAATATATAAACCCACTGTGCAGTGTCGCAACCCTAGGTAAGAGCGTTGCATGCTAGACTTTGTTTGTTGTAGAGTAAGGCTTCAGTGTAGCTACGCTAAGCTTTACACTCTCGCGTGTATGCCTCAAGCATTCGTCTGTTACACATTGAAGCATAGTTACACTCTAACCCAATGCCGCTACATTCCTACCTATGCATGCATTCTATCTTCGAGCATAACACTACGCTTGGTAGAGCGTTGCAATGTTCTCGTCAGGGGAATTTTGATAATTTTGCCTCCTTTAAAGCTCAGATGCTCAATTCAGCTTCTTATTGCTCCAAATTAAACTTGAACGTCCTGTAATGGTCGATTCTACCTCCTAGGCACCCGAAACTTGTAAAAACACTAAATAAACACATTAAACATAGTAACACCTCTGACTTATTGTTTATTGGTTATATCCATGGACATATAAATATATATACAGTGCGAAGAGTGCAATTGTGGGTCCTTATTGGAGTGACCTACAATTAGTGAATGTTAATTACTTGAATTAAAGAGTTTAATTAATTAATCTCATATAATTGGAACTTCTAATTTGTAGGTCCATTAGGTCCCTTGCTAGCTCACTATGGATAAAACAAGAATCATTTAATTTTGGATTAATTTAAATTATTCAAATTATATAAGAAAATTAATTGTATGAGACACAATTAATATAATGTATTATATAGATACATTATGATATAAAATTAATTTTGAAAGAGATTCAAAATTATACTTTATTATATGAGAGAATAATGTATTTGAATAAGATTTAAATATTAAATAACATGAATGAGATTTATATTAGGTTAAATTTAATACGAATGAGATTCATTTGAAACTACATGTTAAATTAATATGAATGAGACTCATATTAAAACTATAGGTTATATGAGAGGATATTATTTGAATATGATATAAATGAAACTAAATATATGATAATTAATTAATTAATTAATTGTTAATTAATTATTATTTATTTAATTATATATATTAAATTTGATTTAATATATATATTAAATGGGAGTTATTCTCTGTATTGGTGGAGGGGAGTTGTAACTTCTCCTCCAACAAGTTCTTTCACACTCTCCTATTAAGAAAACTTTATCTTTTTCTTCAAGTTATCTCTCACAAATTTCTCTCTTTTAAATAAGAATCCCAACTTCCTTGATACTTTTTTTGGAGAATAGCAAGAAAACCAAGTGGTAATGTCTCACTCGGTGTTCGTGACTGTTCATGGGAATTGGAAGAAGTCTTGAGTATCATAGTGATGTCTCACTCGGTGTTCGTTTTTGGTTGAAAATGCCTCAATCCAGTGAAGAAATAACTTACCACCCTTCGGTGGTATTTGTTCTAACTCACTGGAGTATCATAGTAATAGAAATATTAGATTAATATGAATAAGATTCATACTAAATCTATTGGGTTCATTTTCTAATTTCTATGCTGAATTAGTAATAGATTGCATATAGCCAAATAATATATTTTATATATTAAAAGGTTACGCCATTTTCTCTTAAGAGTTTTAGGTTTTAATACCAATATAAGTCAAAAGATTTAATGAATAAGTTACTTGAAAAAAATGTCATCAACTCTTAACGGCAAGATAATTTTAAATTAGTCTTTGTTTTGGGAAATGTTCTAAACAAGGATGTTGCCAATTCATGAAGTGTTCATGAATTATAAACGAAGTGATTACTTTTATCATCTAGATAATATATGATGTGACTAGATTGAAAGATAAAATTATGACAAAAACATATTGTATGTTGGAGTCATTGGAAGCTAAATGACCTCAAAAGTTAAATATTAACTGAGTCCAAGAAAAATTTTCATGACTAAAGCCAATAAGGAAAACGTTTCCAAATTAGCTTAGGATGTCACATGATGAGGAATTTTAGAAATAGCTAAAAAAAAGAAGAAAAATAAGAATAAAGTAACATTGATTTACTAAGTTCTTGATGAAGAATAAAGATTCATACTTTGATAGATGAATAAAGATTCACTATTAGAATTTTTTCTTCATTACTATTAAATTATGTTTCTTAGCAAATACTTAATTTAGTAGAATAGCTTCTACTAGTTGGCAATGGAAAGCAGGTTTATTAAAGATACTTTAAATGTGCTTTCTTGCTGATTGAATTATTGGTTCTTCCAAATACTAATTTGTGCTAGACTGATTATAGGCCAAAACTCCGATTTACACCATTTTGCAGATAGGCCAAACTAGGTGCTGACAAATGAGTGAACGCAGGGATAACCAAATATATTCATCTTCAAGTCTTCAAATTTCTTTATTGATTGTGCTACTGCTTCAAAATATTTTCTCCAAATTCTTTCTCGACAAAAATTTATTTATAGTGTAAACTAAACACTTACAGGATTTACGCATATGATCCAAACTTAGAGGTGCGACTTTACTAACTCTTTTTTTTAAAAAAAATTATAACGAAATTACTTCTTTATGAAGCATTCCTTATGACCACCATTTGTTTCTCTGTAAAACATGTACTTTTATTGGATTTGGAGCTCACATGTGTTGTGAGTCGAGGAAAGGATCATCCAGATCATATTCAAGATCATTCTTTTCTCCTTCCTAGATAGAAGCTGTTGGATAGGGAAATAACGTATAGGATGCCGCTGCTAAGATTCTTTGAAAGTTTGTCTCAGATGTAGTCTGAGCTAGCACTGTAAGAAGTTTTGATTTTTCATTCAAGAACTTGACATTCTTTTTCAGATCTAAGTCTTGGAGATATCCATTCTCTGTGAACTATTTTTTTACATTTATAATGGTGGAATGATTGAAATTGTATTTATCCCACAATTTTATTTTGAGAATTTTCATAATCATTTTATCTTGAGGATATGAGCTGGTCGAGAAATTCCAACAAAATATCCATGGAATTTGAAATAATGACAATCACGTTGAATTATGAAAGGAAGTTTTTTGAATTGCTCTTTCCATATAGAAATATTATTCATGCAAGGGTGTCGGCAAAATATCATCCATCATACTGAACATATTCCACCATTGAATAAACCATAAAGGAAAATTGACTTTAGAGGTGTTTTGACACAAGGATACAAACCATGAATGATTGTAATTTGAGTACCACATGACATTGTATCAGGCGCTCATGTAATCCCGATACGAATATGTTTGTGGAACAAAAGGTTTTGAAAAAGATTTTACAGTATAGATATCTTGATTCCAGTTGGTAGGATTATTCAATGCTTTAAAAATTTTTAATTTTGAATAAGCGAGCCTAAAGGGTTCGTTTTTATCTAGAACATGAGTTATCTTGACTGATTTTGTACTACCAAGATAAACTCATAATATCTTCTTGTTTTCTTGAGATCTTACGAATAAAATTGAAGCCCCCAGGAAATTTTTTTCAAATAGTCTATTCTAGCTTGAGACCCTGATATTCTGGTTCAATAATAGATTTATTGATAACCAGAGATTTTCGGAAGTAAGTTTTGATTTCCGACCAAGGTACAAACCTCTTTTCGAGTGTAATGGCCAGAGAATAGGTAGATGGAGGAGTTGGTAACACTTGAACTGATGAAGGTGAGACAAGAGGCCTTATTTGGGTAACATCACCAGTGGGTGGTCTTACCGGAAAGGTAGAAGGCCTTAGTGGTGGAGTGGATGACACTATTGTTGATCCTAGCTGTATGCTGGTAGATCTAACCCTGAAACTGGTTACTGAAGTGAATCCTAATTACATTGCATATTGATCATCACCCATTGGAGAGGGTGCTGTATTTGAAGAGGATGAGCTTTTGCCCTTTGAAGAAGAAGGAGAGGCTATTTCCCTCACTAATTTTTTTCTTTTCTTTTAAAAAACAGAAGAGGGATTAGAGAGAGAAGAGTTTTGGAGTTAGAAATTCCCTTAAGAGGTAATTAGCTAAGGGTTTTGTTCTTCGGCAAAACTTCAAAGTCGAAACAAGATAATATCGCTTGCCATCTAGAAAAGATTTGTTTTGAAACAAGGTTTGGACATCTTTTTCGAGAATGAATTTTGATGCACTGAAATATGTTTTTATAGAAATTTTTTTGTTGATTAATTCACCTTGGAATTTTTTAATACAAAGAACTGACTAGAAATTCCTTTTTTACATTGGAGTAATTCTTTTGGGTTTCATTCCAAATTCTTGAGTGGAAACCTATTATAGACTTGGTTCTATCTAGACACTGTTTGAGGATTCCTCCATATCCTATATTGGAGGCATTTGTCTCTACCATAAAATTTGCTTTTGAATTTATAAGGTTTAAATAGAGAATTGATTTGATTAAAGCATTAATTTATTTGATAGCTTGCGTGACATCCCAAAATTTTTATGTAATTTTAATTGAAATATCTTGAAGTATTTGTGTGTATTTTGAATTTTTCTCAGGCTAAAATTTGAATTATGAAAGATAATTCAAGTAATATCTTGAAAAGATTTGAAATTTTGAATTTGATTGAATTTTGGATTTGAATTTGTGAATTTAAGAAGGAAAGGACAATACCAAGGTACATTTATACAAAATTTATTTGGCTTTAGTGCTTAATGCTTTATATATAAGTAAAAAATAAATAAAATAAATCAGAATAAACTTTATCCAAGATCCATGCACACCCCCCTTTCTGTCACTCTCTTCCTCTCTCGCAGCCTTAGCACTGCCGGCCTCCTATGCCCCATGTTCACCGGTTTGCTCTCGTCGTCGCTCTAGTCGCCATCGAATGTCTGTCGTCTATGCCATCTGTAGCCGTTCATCATCGGTAAGTCTTCCCTCTCTTTCAATCTCTCCCTGATCTCATAGCTCTCTCTCCTAGGCCCTCTTCTTCTCCGATTGTCGAAGGCGGTCCATCTTTGACATTAGAACCTTCGCTGCTGTTCAATTCTGCATTGTCGCTGCTTAGTCTTGCGTCACCACTGCTCGATTTCATGCCACCACTGCTCGCCATCGTTTTGGGTGTTGGTAAGTTTCTTTACTTTCGAAATTTGGGTTGTTTTTGGATGTTCATGGTTGACCCATTAAGTTTTGACCTAGGATTTGGTTTGCCCATGATATTTGGAGGCTATGTTTGAGTTTTCGAAGCATTTCGATGTGCTGTTTATTGGGTTATTGGTGGTTTCGACAAGTTTTCGATTAGTCTTAAAGGTTTCAAGATCCTCTTTGACTGTTTTATGTTGCTGTAAATTGGGTTTATAACCCTTAAATGGGGTTGTGTGTAGGTTTGATTACTACTATGAGGTTGGGAATCTAGCTTGGTTCAGGCCTCAAATTAGTAAGTATTTTGAGATCTTTAGGATGACTTTTGTTCGGTTTCGGACCCGAAATATCTAAGTTAATTTCAGTTTATGTTTAGGGTTGCTTCAAGTTTATTGTCACACAAGATAAAGAAGAATTTGGTTTGCTAATTGTTTAGGCTTAATATTGAGGTACTACTGATTTGCCCTCGAGCCATACACCCTAACCAAGTTGTTGATAAGATTGAGCATACACCGTGAAAGCATACTATTAAATGTTATGGAATGATTTGCTATGCTTCGATGGTGTAAGGACTGTGTAGGCATTCTGGTAATTTATGTGCAATATTATTATGAATATGAAAAGAGATCTTATGTTTGCACTCCACATGTTGGATATGATGGCTATGTTAATGACTGATTTTAATATGAGGTCTATTGGTTGACTAATGCCTGCTAGATTCGATGGAGACTATTAGCTTCCTGTTCGTTTGTCAGATTTAATAGAAATATTGCTGCATACGATCACTGACCCAAACAAAGAAATATAATCAAGACTTATACCAAAAATGCAGTGGGTCGAATCCACAAGAAAACTATTGACTAGCAAGGTTGATTAGAGAATTCATGTGACAGGGGATTTTGGTTTGTTTTGTGAAAAAAGAATTAAAAAGTAACATGCAAAGAAAAGAAGTTTGAACGATAGAGAGTAAACAATTGGGTTGGAGTTAATTAATAAAAGGGAACTTGGGGATAGTATATATGTCAAATTTCAATCATTAGATACTAATTAGTAACACCAAATCCGTGAACTCCACAACCTATTAGAGATACTAATAGTCCAATTAGCCAAATTCGATATTAAACCAAATTGGCCTTAATTTCATTTAAAACTCTTCTTTCTTAGCGAAATCCAAGTTAAAATTAAATTGTATTATGAAAGGGTTCATGCGTTGAAACATACTACAAGTTGGAAAGCCTAATCTTGTAGCATGATTAATTGAGCAAGATTAAACCAGGGCAAACATGCGTGAGATCATAAATAGTCTTAGCCGACACATGCAATCCTAGTTTGAGCAAATAAATCATCAATTATGCATGGCGCCATGAAGATTTTGCAAACAAGAATTTAATACAATCAATTTGTCAGATCAATTCAATAGAATTCCATTAAATATAATCCAATGAGTTCACAAAGCTCAGTACAATTAATTAAAAATCATCAAGAAACTGAACATACAACTAAACCCAAGAAAGAATTTACCTAACCTTGCATAGGAATATGGAAAAGATCAATGAATGAAGAGGGATGAATGATGAATCTGGTGAAAAATAGTCCAAAAATTGTCCCAATCGTTTCCCAAAATTGTTCTCCCTATTGTATTTTTCTAACACCATCTGCTGTAACCAAAACTCTCTATTTGTAGAACTATTGTTGCATCACAATGCTACCAATACTAATGTCATATCAGACCTCAAGCGTTGAAGAAGAGGTGCAACGTTGGTGTGACGGTGCGTTGCACGCACGCAGAAGCCACTCGTTCGTTAGAGTTCGTAGCGTTGCAACACTGCCCTGTTCACTTGATTCTGTCCAATAGTGTCGAGCTAAGGCATTGGCTTGGTGTTGCGATGCTGGCTGCTTATCCAGAATTTGGTACTCTTTCCTTTCAGCGTCACGCGAGGGTCCAGGGAGGGTTGCAACAATGCCTTCAAGGGCATTTTGGTCATTTTGATGTCTTTACTCAATATGGTGCATCCAAATGTCGTTTTGCTTCTTTTTGGATCGGTTTTCATCCCAAAAACAATCTTACTCTCCGCGATTGATTTACCTATAAATAAGACAAATAAAGTTATAAGAATTATTCAAATAAGTTGGATTAAGGACATAAAATTAGCTCTTTTTTAGAGCTAACACTTCTTCATCGGGCTGTGTACATCTTATACTTGTGAAACATCATGTTCACCACTTATGACTTATTTGTGATCCCTCGAGTTCACCACTTATGACTGATTTATGTTTCTTTGGGTTCATCACTTATGACCGATTTGTGGCCCTTCAGGTTTTCCACTTATGATTGATTTGTGATCTTTCGGGTTCACCATTGACTGATTTTTTATCCTTTGGGTCATCACCTATGACTAATTCGTGTTCCTTCAGGATCACCATGACTACAATGTTATAAAATGTACACCGGTGCTCGAATAAGAAGGCTAACATGTTCACCTAGTGGGTCCAGTAGTAGATCACTTACTGAGTATTTTATACTCATATTTTTTTATACTATATTTTCCAGGTAAGGGCATGGACAGATCGATGCATGACAGGAAGAATCCGTAACCATGCCAAGGGACTAGAACATCTCTTCCACACATGACATTAGCTTTCCATAGTTTTCATGTTTTTATTTCTTTAATCCAATGTCTTTTGATTTAGATTTGTAATTATTATTCTTTTTCTTATTTTAACTTAAGTTTTTAAGGGGACCCTAAAAGGTGACTTATGATTTTTGTTCAGCTCATTCACTTTTAATAAAATCTCTGTTCTTTTTTAACTTTAAAATTTCAATGATTGAAATTCATGCATTTATGTACTAACGTTCTGTCTTTGAATTTTAGGAGAGTCAGGTCGTTACAACTTGAGTATACTTTTCTAACTATTGAGGTGGATTCTTTTCCAATCTTTAAAAAATTGGTTTACAAATGGACCTAAGGTTTTGGATGAAATCGGATACAGACAACCCAAAAATCTCTGGAGTTGGGTTTTGTCAAGAATTTTGTCTTGAACATTTGAAGCAAACTCAATGGACCTTTGAATGGGCTTAATCATTCCTAAGTGGATTTCAAAGCCTAAAAATATAATCTTAGTTTCAAATAGTTTAACTTTTGGTAGGGAGACTACAAAACCATTTCTTTTCATAACTTCAATAAAAATATGGAGCTGTTTAAAATGCTTTTCTACATTTGGTGGAAGAAATTAGAACATCATCAATATAGACTATTGTAAATAATTAAAAATATCATTCATAATTTTTTCAAATTCAGTTGGGGCATTTTTTATCTAAATCATTCCATTCCACTTGTATTGTTTGAATGAAACATTCAAAGCAGTTTTATATTTATCTTTTTTTTTTTTTGAAAATTTGTATTGCCCAAAATCCCGATTTCATATCAAACGTTGAAGATACTTTTATATTTAAAATACTTTTGAGTAAATCTTATTTGGATGGAATTGGATACATAATCCATTCCAACACTTTGTTCAAGGTTTTGTAGTTAATTACTAACCGTAGCCACGCTCCTTTTTGGTTGCATTATTTACATAGAAAACGGCACATGACCATGAATTTGGTCTAGCTTTTGTAGGGATATCCAATTCTTTGAATTCCTTGATATATAGGAGATCAACTTTATGTTTCTTCCTTTCCTAGAATGCATTTGGTAAATTTAAGCAAATTTCTTTTTCAATTTTTAATTGAATTTCTTTAATTTTATTTTGAAGTGAAGGCCCTTTTATATTTCCTTCAATTCTCTTGAAACTAATTTCTTCCTTAAAAACTGAATTTTCTTATGTTTTTTTTTTTTTTTTAATTTCTTCAATTTTTAATTCATTAATTTCCTCTACTTCTGGAGTAGCATAGGAAAAATGAATTAAAAAATAGTTTCTTTATTAGAAAATGTTGAAACTAAGCTTTTGTTGTTTATTTGAATATGATATAATTGAGTTAAAAAAGTGTTCTTAAAATCAATTATTGTTTTTAATCTTTAACAAGAAGCAAACTGGTTATGAAACAATATTTTTCGTTACAAACATGAACATTCAAAAGTTTATATTTGATATTCAACTTTTGTCTGTTAGCATCACTTATTGTTTTTTTCAAAATACTTAGGGCTTTTAATTTGATTTTAAAATCTTGAATTTTTAAAGTAATGGTTGAATACAGTTTTTGAAAATGTATTATTGAAATTTGATTTATTAGAAAATCTTTTCCTTGCTCGGGTTCTTTATCGGAGTCAGTTTCGAATTCCTCTAGGTTTTATCAAAGATATTTCCTTTTTAGTTTCTTGAATTTCAAAACGGTTTTAAGATATTTCTTTTTTGAGACAATTGATTTCAAATTGTAAATCTTCTATTCAAGTTGGGTTTTTAGTTTTTCTTTGCAATATATATACAAGATTTCTCTATAAGCTCCTTCTTTTTAGGATGTTTTGAAGTAGATTTGGTTAGCGAATCTTTTAGTATTTTGAGAATTATTCTTTTTAAATCATCGTAAGTGAAATGATCTATAGTTTCAAAAAGAACTTCTTGCTTAGAAGTTAAAACATTGATACAGCTACAAGCTGCAACTCTTGTCTAGAAAGTTTCTTCATTAGAGAACTTAGAATTTGTTTCATATGCAATTTCTTTCACTTGATAATCAGATTTGTCATTGCTTGAAAAGTCACGAGAAGTTGACTTAGAATAATATTCTTCCTTATCAATTTCACTGACGTTTCGATTGTTTGGACATCTATTAACATAAAGCGCTTCTTTCCTGCATTTGTAACAACGAACCTTTTTTTTCGGTTTTTTTTTTTAATTTACTTTTCGAGTTTTTCTTTTTTTTCTTATTCTCAATTAGTTTATAAGGAGTTTTCTTGTGGAGTATGCTCCCTTTGAGGCTTTCTATAGTGCCGATTGGGTCTATAATTCTTTGAATAGTTTCTCCTTGAAACTTTTCTCTTACAATAACTTGAGTCCTCTAATTTCTCAAATCCAGAGAGCAAAAGGGTGGTTTCATTTTGAAGCTTTTTTGTACTTTACCTTGAACCTTGATTTCATAACAGATTTCAAGGCCACATTCTATTATTCTTCTAGTTAACTGTCTATAGGTTAGACTTGTCCAGGGAATTTTGTAATTATACGTTATATTTAAAGAGTTATATACTCATTAAGCCATAAAACTCAGAAGACCATCAATATATTGTTCTTAGCAATGTTGCAAATTGAAATCATGGACGACATACATTCTGGTCATCAACATGTCAAATTGGGTGTAATTAACAAAATTATTTCTTTGTTCCAAGCCTAGGTTAGGTATGGTGGAGGGTCTATGGTACCAATTGAATTTGTTAATTTTATTTTCTAGACTTTTATATTTTATCCTAGTAATGTTACTAGGAGGATCTTTATTTAACTTTAATTTTTTGAATTCCTCCAGAAGAAATTCGACTTCGCTTTCATCAAGAAAATTAACTTATTTCCTTGAACTTTCTTTCCTGATATTAAGAAGGTTTAGTTTTTTGTCAATTTCATCTAGGATTTTTATCCCTTTTTGTGCTCAGTTTAACCTTCTCAGAAGGTTGGAACATCTTCTGTCCAGTATCTTCTTTAGGAGTATTTATTATATCTTCGGTTCTATAAACCTGTTCGGCTATTTAAAGAATTATTTTTGAATAATTATTCTGGAGTTGAATACTTTTGATTTCTTTGTTCGTTGGAGCTTTGTGTTCAAATCTTTAATCAATTGAAAAGGTTTTGCAATAATTTTTTCATTATAAAGACTTTTGAGCTCGACGTCTTCCATAGGAGGATGGTCGACTTTTATTTCTCCTCTTTGGATGGTTTTCCAGGTTTCTTTTTCTCTGACTATACAGAGATGATCAAAGTCTTTCTTTTTATTAAACCACCTACATAAAGATATATGTTCTTGGAGAATTTGAAGAGCTTTGGAATATTCTTCTTCAATTCTTCTCCTTTCTTTAGAAAAGAAAATTTTCTGTCTATTCTATTTTCCTTGGACATAAACTCCATTGGAAGAGTTTATTTAATTTTAACTCAGATATGATTACATTAAGTTGACTTTTAAATGTTAAAACCACATACATGTCTATTTGAATAGGAGACTCTAGACGATCCTTATCATATTAAATATTTAGAATTCTATGATCTAATCTTACATATTTAACGCTAAGAGGGTTAGATCAATTAAGTTCATGATAAGGTTTCAGTCCGAATACTCGATGTACTCGATCTTGAGCTCATAAATTCTTTTGAATTTATGTTTTATCTAAGAACTCGAAATCGTGGAGATTCATTTTCGAATTTTATTTCTACTTTCCCATCAGAATATTCAATGATATGGGAAAGTACTTTTTCCCTTTTAAGAGGAGTAAAAGCATTGTCAAGAACCCATTTAGGATTCTTGGTTATGTACCCCATGAAAGCATTTTTGGAATACTGACAGAGGATTTTTCCATTTGTCCCAATGAGCATGATTTTTCCTTTAGGAGATTGTACTAAAGCTACCACAACATTCATATACAAGAAGCTATTTGAGCCTAATGACTTCACAATGTCTCCTTAAGACAAATTTACTCATCCTAGGGCCTGATTTTAGAGAGTGATCATCTCTAGGATAGAATAGATTACCTTTCCTATGGATATAGCACCACGTCCACAAGATCAACAAACTAAACTTTGTAGATATACCGAACTTCTTCAGCAAATTTTGAAGAAGAAAGAATTTTTAAAAGAAGAAAATGTTATGGACAACGTTGAGCAAACAAATTGAGGAAATGACATATTTATAGATTAATTAATGGTCATTCAAATAGTCATGTCCTTTCTTCAATTTAGTTATTTATGAAGCGATGTAATCATTCATGAAGGAACACAAGTTATGAAATTGAAAAGATGCAACCCTACATGAAGAGTTACATACGATTTATTCCAACAATCCCCCCATAAATGGTAAGTTGACAAAGTTAATCAGTGGACTTTCAATCGTTCTAGAATAAACTAAGACAAGATAAGTCATATTTTCTCACTATAACAAAGTTTGTTCTCATAATTGTGTTCGTTTTAGCCTTGAACATCACCTAATATGATGAGTGTTTTAGAGAATTCACCTTAAAAATCTCATAGAAGTAGCTCATTCACACTCACCTAGGTGATTCGCCTATAAAGAGCATCGCATATTTTCTTTTCACAAATAATTACTTAACCACTTATAGAGACCACTAAAAACATAGTGCTTACCCTAAACCACACTAGCATTGTCTCATCATCCTTATAATGGGTAAGAGATCAAAATTTCAATGCAGTGCTCATTAAGTTGTCCAAAGATTGGTTTGCCTGTCGAACCTAGATCTTGGGATCTCCAATTAATTAGGTTGCCTTACCTCTCTGGTTAACTTTAATTATATGCTTTAATCTCATTCTTCTTGATGAACTTTCAATCAACTCTCTAGTTAGGCCTTTAGTAAGTGTATCTGCAATATCATCTTTTGATCTCAAAAGTCAATTGTGATAATTCTACTAGAGAGTAGTTATCTCATTATAGTATGTCACCATCATATCTGTTAAGACTTTCCATTATACATAATATTTTGTGCCCTTCCAATAGTTACTTGACTATCACTATGTATACATATTGCATGCACTTGCTTAGCTCGATTTGGAATGTGTTAAAAACTTTTTATGCCATTCTACTTCTTCTCCAACCTTGTCTAAAGCTGTAAATTGAAATTCCATTGTGGATCGTGCTATACTCGTTTGTTTGAAAGATTTCCAAGACACAATTCATCTCGAAGAGTGAAAATGTAACCACTCATTGATTTTGAGTCTTTAGTGTTAGATATCCAATTAGCATCACCATAGTCTTCATGTACAATAGGATATCTTGCATAGTGTAAGCTATAATTTTAGTGTGCTTTAGGTATCCTAGAATTCTCAATATAGCTTTCCAATGATCTTGACCTGATTGCTCATATAACGATTTAGCTTGCTTACAACATATGCTATATCTGAATATGTACAACTCATGACTTACATTAAACTGCCAGTTTTGCGAGAATATTCTAGTTGTGTTATACTATCTCCATTATTGTTAGCTAAATGGAGACTAGTATCTATTGTGTTCTTTGCTATCCTCGTGTCATGCTTTTTAAATTTCTCAGGTATTTTATCAATGTAATGCGATTGAGACAACCCTAACCCTTGTGGGGTTCCAAAAATTTTAATTACTAAAATAACATATGCGACACTCATATCTTTCATCTCAAATTTATTGGTCAACATTTGTTTAGTAGCCTGATATTGAAATTGCTACTTATAATTAGCATATCATCAACCAATTCCATCAAAGCTCACCCTTTGGATTCTCACTCGGAGAATACTGAGGACTCCGAGTGGCGGTTTCATCCCCGTTTCCTGTTTTTCGAGTAAAGCTGTTCGTGTAGATGACCGGGATGTTTCTGGATGATTACTTGCTGGTTTAGCCAGAGCGAGAGATCGTTCGTGGAGAGAGCGAGATTTTAAGTGAAGAAAAGTCTTTAACTGCTATGTTCTCTCGGTCTCTTGTTTGTTTATCCTTTAAAGCATGCTAGTAATGTAGCATTGTCAATACCTATCTGTTTGTGTGAATGTATATGTGAAAATTCTGTCACAATGAATTGGAAAGATCTGTTTCCACTCATAAGTACTCTGGTATAAGAGTTCCTTCATACACAACATGGCATACATCAAACTCCCAACTGCTAATGCATAAGGAATTTTTTTCAGAGCCTCGACTTCTTGAGGTGTCTTAGGACATTGTTCCTTAGACAAATGAATTCCATGTCTAAAAGGTAACAAACCTCTCTTGGAATTTTGCATCTTATATTTTAACAACATCTTGTCTATATACGAAACTTGGGATAAGGCTAGCATTCTGTTATTGCAATTTCGAACAATTTAGATTCCAAGAACATATTGTGCATCTCCTAAATCTTTCATTTGAAATTGTGATGCTCGTCATTCCTTAACATCAGCTTGAAATCCTACCTCATTCTCAATAAGTAGGATATCATCAACATACAATACTAGAAAAGCTACAGTCTTGTTGGCAATTTTCTTGTAAAGACAAGGTTCATCATCATTTTGTTCAAAGCCATAAGATTTGATCGTAGTGTGAAATCTTATATTTCAGGATCGAGATGCTTTTTTTAACCCATAAATGGATCTTTTAAGCTTGCAAATATTCCGCTCTTGACCCTATTCGATGAATCCTTCTGGTTGAGACATATAATTACTCTTTTCAAGACTTCTATTCAAAAAATCTGTCTTGACGTCCATTTGTCATATTACATAATCATAAAAGGAAGCAATGGACAAGAATATTCTAATAGACTCAATCATGGCAACCGGAGAGAAGGTTTCTTCATAGTCAACCCCCCTCTCTATGGGGAAACCTTTGTGCCATGAGTCTAGCTTTAAAGATCTGTACCTTACCAACTTGGTCCCTTTTTCTTTTGTAAATCCATTTGCAACCAATGGGTTTTACCCCATCTTTTTTATCTATAAATTCCCAGATTGAATTGAAATACATAGACTCCATTTGAGGTCCATGACCTTTATCCATTGGTCTTGATCCATATCTTCCATTTCCTGTTTAAAGGTCAATGGATCCTCAAGCCATCATCAGGTATGATGACTTGAGTTTCTGTCAAACCCATGTAACGGCTAGACTGTTGAACAACCCTTTCACTATGTTAAGGCAATCTCAACCCTTAAGATGGTTGTGTTGGACCAGTTGTGTTAATTTCATCAACAACTCTTGTTGATGGACCAGCCTGATCAACCACTTTTGTTGATCTATTTATAGTTTCTCTGGACATTTCATTCAATACTAGTTTACTGCGAGGTTAATGATTTCTTATATGATCTTCCTCAAAGAATGTAGTGTTTGTCGATACAAATACTTTTTCTTCTTAAGGATCATAAAATAGACCACCTTTTGTTCTTTGGGATATGCTATAAAAAGACAAACTTTAGAACGTCATTCCAATTTCTTTGGGTTTTACATCGACACATGTTCCAGCCATCCCCAAATCATAAATTGACATAAACTATCTATACGCTCTCTCCATAACTTGTATGGTGTTTCAGAAACACTTTTCAACGAAACCATGTTCAAAATATATACTGAAGTCTGTACTGCATATCCCCAAAATGAATTAGGCAAATAAGCATAACTCATCATTGAATGAACCATGTCAAATAGGATTCTATTTTTCCTTTCCACTACATCATTTTGTTGCAACATATCGGGTGTTATGAACTGAGAATGAATTTTGTGTTCTATCAAATAATCCAAGAATTTTAGGTCCATATGCTCACCACTTTAATCTGATCGAAGGTTTTGATCTTTTTACTTAATAGGTTCTCAACCTCTGCTTTATATGCCTTCAACTTTTTAAGAGTTTTAGACTTATGATGCATTAGGTAAATATATTCATATCTAGAATAATCATCAATGAAACTAATGAAATATCCAGATCCTTCTTGTGCTTTAACTTTTATCGGACCATAGAGGTCCGATTATATAAGCTTTAGAGGTCCTTTGACACTTAGACCTTTTCCTGTAAAAGATCTTTTTGTCATTTTACCCAGAAGACATGATTCACAATGAGGTAGAGAGTTGTCTTATAACTGATGTTGGAGTCCACTTTTTACCAATCTCCCAATCCTATTGAGATTTATGTGTCCAAGTCTTAAGTGCCAAAGAAAGACATTAGGAGAAAATTTTCGTTTAAGCTATTTTAAACATCTCTATATTTGAAATTGCTTTCGCTTCAATTGGTTTTAACATATACAAGTTATTTTCAAATTTAACATAAGATAATTGAACACCTCTTGAACTAATGATTCATTGATATCAAAAGTAACTTCATACATATGTTCTAGTAAACAAGAGATTGATATTAAGTTCTTTTCATGTCATGTACATAATATACATTTTCTAACAAAATGTAGGCATCTACAAAAAATAACTTCAAATCTCCCACTGCATGAGCTGAAATGACTTCACCTGTTCCCAGCTTAAAAATCATCTCATTTTCTGCAAGTTGTTTTCAGGAACTAGTTTCCTTAATGAAAATGCAAATATGGTTCATCACACGAATCTAATATCAAGGTGAAATGAGAATTTTCCACTAAACATGTTTCAATAACAAGTAAATCATATTTACCTTGTTTCTCTTTCTCAGCTTTCTTAGTGCAAGGTACTCTGGGCAATTTCTTCTCTAGTATCCATCTTTATTGGAATGGTAACATTTACCTTTAGAAACTTTGGCCTTGCTCTTACTTGAAGGAGCTTTCTTTTTCTATTTTCCCTTCTTCTTCATCTGGATAATCTTATCTTTAGAAGTAAAGGTCCAGACTTCTTACCAGAGGGTTTAGTCCTAGATTATGACCCCTTCTATAATTTTCCAGAGGTTACAACATTTGCTTCCCCTTCCTGACCTTTATTTTTCATCAGCGATTGATAAGTCTGATGCTCATTAAGAAGAGTAGTAAGATAATATTCTATTTTATTCATCACTGCATTTGTAGGAAATTGCAGGAAACTCTACAGAAGAGATTTCATGATGAAGCTCACTTGACTCTTTTCATCTATCGCAATCCTATTTGCCTCCGCGATATTGAATTGGACCATCATGTCTAGGACGTGTTCTCTAGCAGAGGTCCTTTACTTTTTACGAGAATTATAAACGTATTTGAGAGCATCATGTCGAATGGATGAGGATGGCTGTCCGTACATCGCTTGCAATGATTCCATGGTTGCCTTAGTGATGAGCATGCTCTCATGCTTCTTAGTCAACACATCAGATATGCTAGCTTAGATATAGGCTCGATATTTTTCATTTGCCCTAACCCATTTTTCATATGCATCCCAAATATTTCGGTCTGTGGTTGAGCTGGGAACTAAAGGAAATTCCTTGTTAAAACAAATCTTAAATCATCTACAATTAGTGTTGTATTGATATTTGATTTCCAGGTTGAATAACCTTCGCCTTTAAACTTATTGGAAGCTAGAAGTTGGATAATAGAATTTGACATGTTGAAAATATAAACAAATTCTATTAGTAAATTGCTTTTAAATTGAATTTTATTTTAGTAAAAATAATAATGTACCCTTATTTCATTATTGATTGCAACGATACTTTAGTGAGTCAGTATTGATGCTACCAAGGGGCAATCAAATACTCATTCACTGAAGCAAGACATTCTAGACTAAATACTAATACTAGAATAGCTCTTTATTCTTATTGTCATTTAGTTATTGTTTTTGGTCAAGAAATTACTAACACTTAGTAACTCTTGTAAGTGTAACCCTCCATTTTCAGATTCCAGAAAACATTATCAACAAGCTCCCGAATTAGAAGACAATGCTAAAGATAGAACTAAGAAACCTTATTCATTTCTGGAGTTTGTGGTGTTTCGATCCCTATGTTATATCCCTCCGAATGGATGGTTGCCTAAAAACGACACGCAAATGGAACATAGAAATCTCTTGGTGCAACCTAATGGAAGAGAGCGCAGGATATATTGACACATTTCCTTCACCCACTTACTATGAAATACTTTTCCTATTCACCTTGTTATTGACCTATGAAAACATTTTTTTGAATGAAGCAGTGTGGTAAAAGCAACATGAAGCCGAGCATGGATCTCGCGATGTGAACTCTTAGGGACGTGAGAGAGAAAAAAAATAATCATACATATTATTAATGTCAAACCCTCTTCTAGGTTACCCTTTCAACCTAGAAGAAGAAGTGACAGTAGTAGTTACTAGCCTTATCGCCAGCACTTACTCCCTTTACTTACTTAGCTTCTTTAGTGCCAACCTGATAGACATTATTAACTTATACAATTAGCCCACATCAGGAAGGCTCAACATTAACTTCCATTCAATCACATGCTTAACAAACCATAACACAATATCTACAGATAAAATATTTACGATTGGACCCAAAACGATATTAACAAGTCCCTGACATTCTTCACTAACATGTCCCTGACACTTCTCACAACATGTGTACATATATACAATAATTAATCTAGTTTCTCTTCAACTAGCTGGGTCTTATATGGAAAGCAGTAGTAGGATCAATCTTTAGGAATCTGACCACTACCTGGGGAATGAAAAAAAATTTGGAAACCATGAACTATTCGCCCAGTGAGTGACTACTAGAAATCAGGACATACCATGCTTTTCATTAATATAAGGCATGTAAACATACTGGAAAAAATTTCAAGCAACCTCGTTTAAAACATGAACATAGTCATAGTATCAAGCTTTTGAGAAGAAAACTCAATAAACATCAATAAACATCATTAAACCTTAGTTGAGAACAACCATACATCGCTCTAGCTCCCAACGTCTGTATCTAGCCAAGAGACACATACATTAGCCTCAGGTTGCTGGTATATGGCCTAGGAGACCCATACTTCAGCCTCTCATTTAAACTACCTACGTGCACGTAGATTTTCTAGGTATTGTCAACACCTTAGGTACTTTTGGATACCTTTTATACCTCAAGTATCCGGCTTACTAAACATATCATGCTTAAGAGTAAAAAACATATACATTAATAATCATTCAATCATAGCCCTTAGCATAGCATTTGTAGAAATATAGCTTTTATCTTAAAAACGCATGCTTCATCATAGATACTTAGCTTTTATAATGAATTAACATATAACCTTGGCACGCAATAAAACATACATATGCTAGAGAAGAAATGCTATGCAATTCATAAAAAACTGGTTGCTTGAAATCATATAACTTATCATTAAACATCATTGAAATCGCATGTCTTTTATGCATAAACATTGAAAACGTTAAGTTATTTTAGTCACTCACTACTCGTCTGGGCTGTTAATGGTTTCTAGGCTTCTCCTAGCTCCTCTTGGCCTGAAGCAACATAATTCCTTGTTAGATTCCTTAGAATTCTCATCAAAATGCTTCAAATAATTTGCTTACTAGCGAGACCCTCACTAGCGAGATCATCACTAGCGAGAACAACACTAGCAAGATCGTCACTAGCGAGTTCATCACCAAGGAGAACATCACTAGCGAGATCATCTTATGAGCGAGACTTATCATGAAAATCAGCGAGACTAGGCACAAAACTAGCGAGATTTTTCATTCTTGGCGAGACTTACAATTATTAGCTAGACTTAGTGTAATTTCTAGCGAGACTAGGCAGAAAATCAACGAGATTTGAGTGACCAGCAAGATTTACACCATTCTTATCCCGCTCTCACTCTCCCTTGGGTGAGTTACTTGCCTAATCTTTCCAACCAGCTGTCTGCTTGCGCAACAAATTCCTATTTCAACTTAAAAAATTTATAACTCGAAATCTACAACTCATTTAAAGAAACTTCCTTCTACAAACTTGTTTATAATTAAGTTAGATATATTACCTTAAAATTTAAGCTCCAGACTCGATCTCTATAGGCTGTTATCCTTCCAACATCATACCCTATCCAGATTACTCGAATTCCAGACCAGCTTCAGTTCTTCTTCGAATTTCATCTGTTTCCCTTCACATTTAGCTCAGGCATCCTTCAAAAAAGTTGTTAAGAAATGAGTTAACGTACTAACCTCAAATATTCAGCTCCAAACTTTGTCTCTACAGCTTGTTATCCTTCGAATATCGTACTCTGTCCAGTTTACTCGATTTCCAGACCAGCTTCAATTCTTCTTCAAATTTTCCCAAATTTTCTTCACATTCTACCCCACTCAACCCTAAACCTTCTTTTTCTTCTCCAATTCGATGCCTAGCTGAAGTACCTCACTTGTTTTGGTTTGGAGGAGGAGGTATGTCAATAGTAAAAATGGGGAAAGAGTGATCCCTATCCCACTTAAACCTTCCACCGACTTGCACCTTTTCCTCTTTTCCTTTTTTTTTTTTCAAATAATCACAAATTTTTTTACTTCCATACTTCCATTCAGCCTTTAATATCAATAAAAATAATAATCATATTATGCTTACTAGTATTCTTCCACCCTTGTTCAACATAAATCCTAAACTCAATATATCTCATAAAGATTTAGAATTTGGCTTACCATATGTTGAAATACATTGAATCTGTTTGCTGGCGCTTCGGACAACCTAGTACGGATTCAACATATTTATTTATTTGCAGTTATTTACGATTTTGATCCTAGGGTTTAGAGTAGTGCGCTATATAAACTCTCTAACCCTGGAGGCGTCGTTTTGATGTAATTTTGAAAAAATTCTCTCAAATAATATTGTTCTCCCTCTACCCGTGGACGTAGCTAATACACTATTAGTGAACCACGTATATCTGTATGTCAATCTTCTCTATCTCTACGTTCCTTTTTGTGTTCTTTAATTGTCGTTTTCGCAACCAACTAGTATCGGAGCCTTGTTAGGGTTTTTTCGAAATTCCACATTTTTTCGACAATTGTAAATGCTTGGCGTGAACGTAAAGATCGACAAATTTACCGGGAGGAACAGTTTTGGTTTATGGCAGATCAAGATGTGATCCCTACTAAAGCAGCAAGGCCTATGGGCACCGTTGACGGGTAAGTCAAAGAAGGCTGCCGTGGATGACGAAGAGTGGTAGACTCTTGAGGAGAAGGCTCATTCGAAGATCATGCTATATTTGGCTGATCATGTCATCATCGAGGTCGCAGATGAAGAAACTGCCGCTGGTTTTTGGTTGAAGTTGGAAAGTCTTTACATGACGAAATCTTTTACCAAGAAGTTGTTTATGAAGAAACTAGGGTTGGCAAAAAAACCCGACAAGGCGGGGATTCCCCAGTTTTATCGGGGTGGGGTCAAACCGGATAATTTATTCGGGGCCCTGTCCGGGGATAGGGTAGGGATGGGGACAGTATCCCTGCCCCGACCTTGACCCTGACCCCGACCCTAATTAATCCTCGATCCCGAATTTATATATATATTTTTTTATCCCTTCCCAGTCCCCTCTCGCTCTCTGCAATCTGCAACAAAACATCCCTCCCCTCTTGCTCGTGCTCTCACTCTCGCACTCGCTCACATTCACACTCTTGCTCTTGCTCATCCCTCCCCTCCGTTGAAGTCTGCCACGAATGGGGCCCCGCGGGGACCCCGTTTCCCTAACAGGGAATCCCCGCCCTCGTCCCCGCCTTCAATTTCCCCTACGGAGCCGAGAATGGGGGACGCACCTCCGCCCCGCCCCGCCCCGGCCCCGTTGCTAACCCTAGAAGAAACGTTTGTATCATCTACGTATGTAGGAAGGTACGTCTCTATGGGACAATCTTGATCACTTAAATAAAATTTTATTAGATTTTCGTAATGTAGAGGTTAAGGTTAATGATGAAGATGCTACCCTAATTTTGTTGACATCTTTGCTGCCATCTTATGAGACTTTCGTTGACTCGTATATTGGAGGGAAAGAAACTTTGACCATAGAAGATACAAAGTCCATGTTGCTTATGAGAGAGGACTGTCAGAATGTAGGAAGTTCAGTTACAGAAAGTCAGGCATTTGGGTTAGCTATTACAGGAAGCAAGGGACATAGGAATTGTGGTAAGTAGAAGTCGAACTAGAATAAAAGGTCTTCGAAGTCAAAGGGTTCTAGATCAGATGATATTTGTAACTACTGTAAAGAAAAAGGGCATTGGAAAACCGAATGTCCTAAGATAAAAAGGAATCAGGAATCAGGAAAAGAAGGAAAAGAGTGACAAAAGGGAAGCATTCGCCTCTATTGCACAAGTTGAGATTGATTCTAAAGAAGTCAAGATCGATTCTAAAGGAGATCTAGCTTTAGTTGTGAATGAACAGTCACATTCTGATGATGTGTGGGTTCTTGATTCTGGGGCATCTTATCATATGTGCCCAAATAAAGAGTGGTTCTCAACCTATCAGCAAATAGATGGAGGGAATGTTAGCATGGCTAATGGTGCTATGTGCAAGATAGTTGAAATCGGCTCAGTCAAGATACGAACACATAATGGTGCCTTCTACACTTTAAAAAAGGTTAGGCATGTTCCACTAATGTAGAAGAGTTTGATATCCTTTAGTGTACTCGATAGCAATGGTTATAGTTTTGAAGGTATAGATGGAGCAATGTATGTCTATAAGGGTTATGAGGTAGTTCTGAAAAGCATAAAGCGTGGAGCACTGTATTTTCTATTAGGTTCCACGATAACAGGTTATGCTGTTGTTGCATCGTCGGTCATTCATAAGGATGATATGACTAAGTTATGGCATATGAGACTTGGTCATATGAGTGAAAAAGGGATGCAAATTCTGTAAAAAAGAGATCTTCTTTGTGGGCACAAGGTGCAAGATTTTGAATTTTGTGAACATTGTGTTTTTGGGAAGCTTCATCGCAGCAAGTTTCCAAGAGGTGTTCATCGTACAAAAGAGACACTTGATTATATTCATTCAAACTGTTGGGGACCTTCCAAAGTTGAATCTATTGGAGGCAGTAGGTATTTTTTGTCTATAATTGATGATTACTTAAGAATGACTTGGGTTTTTATGATGAAACATAAAAGTGAAGCCTTTGAGAATTTCAAGCAGTGGAAGATATTGATTGAAAATCAAACAGGGGAGAAGATCAAAAGGCTGCGAACTGATAATGGTATGGAATTCTGTGGATCTAAATTTAATGAGTTCTGTAAAGCTGAGGGGATTGTTCGCCATCACACTGTTAGGAATACTCCACAGCAAAATGGGGTTGCAGAACTTATGAATTAAACGTTGTTGGAGAGAGCAAGATGCATGCTCTCTAATGCAGGGTTGGCTAGAAAGTTTTGGGCAGAAGTAGTAAATACATCATGTTATCTGATCAATCGTGGACTTCACATAGCTATTGATTGTAAAACACCTTACGAGGTGTGGTCTGGTAAGCCTGCATATTATTCTTTATTAAAAGTTTTTGGTTGTACTGTCTACTATCATGTTAATGAGGGTAAATTAGAATTGAGAGCTAGAAAGGATATATTTGTGGGTTTTGGGGATGGAGTTGAGGGATATAGAGTCTGGTCACCTTCTGAGAATAGAGTCATACTTAGTAGGACTGTGATATTTGATGAAAATTCCATGCTTAACTCAACTGTAAAGCCTTTTGTGACGTCTACTAAAGTGGGAGAAAGTAGTAGTGGTTATAAATAGGTGGAGATGCAATTCACTTCAGCTGTGAATGAATTACAATATCAAGGTGGAGAAGATCAACACGTTACTACAGAAACTGATGTACAATAAGAAATTAATGTGCCTAGAATGTCAGAAGTTGATTTTCCTTAGAATTCTATATCACGAGTAGATCAACCAAGTATAGCTTGTGATAGAACTAGAAGAGTTGGTGTTGGACCTCCTGTGAGGTATAGTTTTGAAGATATGGTTACTTTTGCATTGCAGGTTGCTGAAGAGGTGGATCCTCATGAGCCATCCACTTATAGAGAAGCTGTGTCATGTGGTGAGTTTGCTAAATGGCTTGCTACTATGGGGGATGAGATGGAATCTCTTGACAAAATTCATACTTGGGAATTAGTTAAATGACCAAAGGAGAGAAAAATTGTCACTTGTAAATGGGTCTTCAAGAAATATGAGGGAATATAAGCTCGAGTTGTTGCTAGAGGGTTCACACAAAGGGAAGGAGTTGATTATAATGAGATCTTCTCACCAGTAGTCAGACATACTTCTATCAGGGTGTTACTTGCTATAGTAGCACATCAGAATTTGGAACTTGAACAACTAGATGTGAAGACAGCTTTCTTACATGGAGAGATGGAGGAAGAGATTTATATGACCCAACCAGATGGGTTCCAGTGTCCAGGTAAAGAAGATTATGTTTACAAGTTGAAGAAATCTTTGTATGGGATAAAGCAGTCTCCAAGACAGTGGTATAAACGATTTGACAGCTATATAATTGGACTTGGCTATAACATGAGTCCGTATGATTGTTGTGTGTATCACAACAAAGCTGATGAGGGTTCGATGATTTATCTACTTTTATATGTAGATGATATGCTCATAGCTGCAAAGTCCATGTCTGATATTCTGAAATTGAAAAATCTTCTTAGTGCTGAGTTTGATATGAAGATTTGGATGTTGCTCAGAAAATTCTAGGTATGGAGATTTATAGGGACAGAGATAAGAATAAGCTCTTCTTGTCACAAAAAGGATATATTCAGAAAATATTGTCCAGATTTGGTATGTCATCAGCTTAGCCTATAGATACTTCTAGTGTTGTAAATGCTCGTTTGTCATATGTGCTTTCACCACAGTCTGAAGCTGAAAAGGAGTACATGTCTCGAGTTCCTTATGCTGGTGTAGTGGGAAGTTTGATGTATGCTATGGTCTGTACTAAGCTTGATCTTGCCCATGCTGTTAGTGTTGTCATTAGGTTCATGAGTCAACCTGGGAAAGAGCATTGGCAAGCCGTTAAAAAGAATTTTTCGTTACCTTAGAGGTACATCTGATGTTGGTCTTGTTTATGGGAATTGCACAGAGTGTTTGGTGACTGGTTATTCTGATTCTGACTATGCTGGAGTTGTTGACAGTAGAAGGTCTATGACTGACTATGTGTTCATTTTGGGTGGTTTTGTTGTTAGTTGGAAGGTAACTTTACAGCCTATAGTTAATTTGTCTACTACTGAAGCAGAGTACATGGCCTTGACAGAAGCTGCTAAAGAGGGAATATGGCTGAGGGGGTTAGTTGGTGATCTTGGTTTGCAACTTGACCAAGCTATTGTATATTGTGATAGTTTAAGTGCAATATGCCTAGCCAAGGATCAAGTTCATCATGAGAGAACTAAGCACATAGATGTAATGTTGGATTTTATGTCCTAAAACTCGTAGTTTGTAAATTAATAAACATATTTTGTTTTGTTTTTCGATAAAGTTGTTATTGAAATTGTAATCTTAAATTCAATAAACTAAGGTACTGAGGCTATTTAATGTAGTTTGAACTTTATGTAGTGACATAAATGTGGATCAAGTTCAAATATATAGCCAAAATGGTCTATAGTATATGAATAAGGTTGGGCGCCTTATTCTAGGGACACTATGGATGCGGCCCACTTTGTAGTTAGTACAAACGATGTGATCCTGAATCGTTCATATAGAGATATGTGAGTGGGGGCATCCTATGCAATGAATTTGCATAAGACTGAACCATGAAATAGTCATTTTTTTACGTTCTAAATGTCGTTTTATGTATAAAACTGACTATTTCGTTAATTCATGACCTAGGTAACTTAATCTTAATCCTGAGCTAATTATGAACTCATGTTCACTTGGAATTATCCTTAGATCTATATAGGTGAGGGTAGCTCATCAGCGTTGGCCTAATAAGCCTCCCATTTCAGGGGTAAGATCAGGTGGATAGCTAGGAACATAGGGTGCAAGATGGAATTCACTCCTACTCGTTATAGGGATAGTAGATAGGTTGTTCCTTTTAGTACTAAATCAAGGTCTTGAACAAGGGGCCCCACCCTCTCCTTGGCCTGAGAGGGGTTCGGTTTATAGGTTGGACCTTAAACCAATTGTTCATTAGAGGATCAGTGAAACTTAAGGAACAAGATGTGGTCTTGGGGATAAAACGATTTTTATGACCCAACCGACATTACGAACAAACTGTGAAGGATTAGCTTACTGATTATTGTTATATCAGATGGACAAAAATATATCTATAGTGAGGGGAGTGCAACTATAGGACTATAGTGGAATGACCCGTTAGTTAACAAATGTTAATTAGCTCCGTCTAAAGAGTTTAGCCAACTAATCTCGAATCGTTTGAGCCCATGATCTATAGGTCCATTAGGTTCCCCTACTAGCTCATATGAAATAAACTTAGAACAGTATGATAGAATAATTTGAATTGTTCGAATTAGGTAAAGAGAGAGAAACCGACAAGTATATGTGATATAGTGGTCGGTTTTTCAGTTTAGAGATATAGCTTTAATATTTAAATGTGATTTAAATATCAAGAATATGAATACGTTCATATTCAGAAGCTCGGAAATAATGGAAATGGTAAAAGATGTAAAAAGTCAAAGAGTTGACTTTTTGACTTTGGAAAGTCAAACTTTGACCAACCTTATATTCAAATGTGATTAGAATTTCGAGAAAATGAATGCGGATTCATGCTCGGGAGGTCAAAATTAGTCAACACGGAAAAAATCATAAAAAGTCAAAATGTTGACTTTTTGGTCAAAGTTTGACTTTGACCAAATGACTATTTTGCCTTTTGACTAAAGTTAGTGGAAAAATCCAAACTTTTGTTGGATAATTCTACTAACAAAATAGTGGGCTAGGTGTTGGCTTATAGTGGAAACATTAAACCCACTTAGATAGTGGATTCTAAGTGTTGGGTTTTTATGGATTCAGTTCATGCAATTGTTGCATGCTTTTTTTTCTATAAATGGGCTTTGAATTTGGATTAAAGTCTTTTGGCCATTTTTCCAAAAATTATTTTCAAAATTGGGCTGGAAAAATAAAAAACCCAAACCCAAATTCATTTTTATTTTCCATCTCCTTTCTCTCTCTCGGTTTTCTTCATCCATCGGGTCCCACAACCCGGTTCTGAGTCCAGAGGATAGTAGGCCAACTCTAGTGGTGGTTCGGAAGAGTTTGGGTCGAGATTCAACGAGGAAAAGCGGTTTTCGGGAGCTTCAAAGGTAATTTTAATTTACTGTTTTTTCTTTCAATTGCATGCTAATTTCCTTTAAATTAAAAGCAATTAGAGTGTAATTAGGTCATTTTTCTGCTGCGTATGCCTCATGTTCCATCATGTTGTATCAGGGCATGCTTTAATTACGCTCAATTGCTTTTGGTTGGTGTATTTTTCCTTTCTATTCAAAGGTTGAATGAAATATGGATTAAAGTGGATTTATTATGATTTTGGCATTGTTTTTCTTTAAATTTCCTGTGGAAATTTGTAATTGCTCACATGTTTATGAGCATTAATGTGTGAAAAAGGGTCTGTAAATTTGTTGGAGTCATTAGAGTTGAAATTAGGCTGTAATTGCTTGATTCCGGGAGAGAGGATAGCAGCAAAATTGAAGGAATTTTGGCTCACATACCCGAATTTGGCCACTAGACCCGACAAAATGCTCACAGACCCGGTTTAGAGAAGTCCTGCACACGCGCCAGCTGTCGACAAAAATTTTCGACCCGTTCCACGCTTCGACCCAATTCGCCACCCGCGCGCCTTCTACCTCATGTGCCCATGCACCCGCCTACTCGCGACCCACACTTTCCGTCCACCCGACTCGCCCCTGCCTCCGTAGACTGCGTCAGCGCACGTTGACCAGTCAGTCCAGACGATCTGGACCGGTCTGTTTGACCGGTTCAACTTGGTTTTTTGGAGCTTTTGGGCCGGTTCGAGTGGTTTCTGAGCGGTTCCAGATGGTTCAAAATGTTTAAAGCCGGTTTTGGGAAGCTGATTGCTGATTTGTGTAATAAATTAGTTATTTGATTGTTTTTAATGCCAAAATGGGTCAACTTTAGTGTTGTTTACCTATTATGCATGTGATGTATAATGTTGATTGATTATGTGATCATATAGTATGCCATATAGTTTTAAAACCCCACCATAAGAAAAGCATGTGACATGCATTTGTTATATCTTATAAGTGCTATTAAATATAACTATGCATGCTTAGTTTTAATATAAGTGTTATATTAAAGTACGTTTGATTGAAGGAAGCATGTTATAGATGAATGCTCTAGGGTTATAATTGTTACAATTTATTTTATAATTGTTATAAAATAACTTAGACTTCATAAATCTATAACAAAGATAAGATGTATGCTCATTTAGGGTTAACCATCGAGCAATTACAATTTTCATAGAAAATAGGTCAATATCTTGTAAAACCGAAGTTAGAAGAAAACTCACTCGGAAAGATCTTGGCAAAAAGTCAGAGAAGATGACTAAGGTTGAAGGTTTTTAAGTTGACGGTTCACGGAACACCTACTACTTGGAGATCGAGCCGATGTCTGAGTTAGGTTAAATCGGTTTTATGAGCATGCGTGAGCACTGTGAGGTAATAAAATTTTTTTATCACCTAGATATCGTAGGTTAAAAATCCAGTATAAAAGTTATACTCAGATGAATCACCTTGACTTAAGATATATTTAGTTAGTTGAAATGTATCGCTAAGTATTTTATACCCTAACCGTCTAGAACACTTCAGTTGGAGAGAAGTAATGTACTTTTAGCTCTAGCGTCTCTAAAAGTTCACACCGTGAGATTCATACTTGGCTTTGGGCCGCCTAGGAGCGGACTCTATTCGGAGAGTGTTTGCATGAGTTAATACCAAGGTGAATAGGGGAAGTTGTTCATAGTAAGTGGGAGAAGGAAGTGTGTCAACACATCATGTGGTCTCTTCCATTAGGTCGCATCGTGAGATTCCTATAATGCGCCTGCATGTCTGCCTTGGAGCAACCTTACCAATCGGAGGGCTGTATTATAGGATTCGGAACTCCGCGAACTCTAGAAATTGATATGGTTATACGAACAACCTGTGAAGGATTAGCTTACTGATTATGGTTATATCAGATGGACAGAAATATATCTATAGTGAGGGGAGTGCAACTACAGGAATATAATGAAATGACCCGTTAGTTAACAAATGTTGATTAGCTCCCTCTAAAGAGTTTAGCTAGCTAATCTCGGATTGTTGGAGCCCATGATCTATAGGTCCATTAGGTTCCCCTACTAGCTCATATGGAATAAACTTAGAACAGTATGATAGAATAATTCGAATTGTTGATTTGAATTTCAAGTAAATTAGTCAACACCGAAAAAATGATAAAAAGTCAAAATGTTGATTTTTTGGTCATAGTTTGACTTTGACCAAATGACTATTTTGCCCTTTGACTAAAGTTAGTGGGAAAATCCAAACTTTTGTTGGATAATTCCATTAACAAAATAGTGGGCTAGGTGTTGGCTTATAGTGAGGACATTAAACCCATTTAGATAGTAGATTCTAGGTGTTGGGTTTTTTTGGATTTGGTTCATGTAATTGTTGCATGGTTTTTTCTTATAAATTAGGCTTTGAATTTGGATTAAAGACTTTTGGCCATTTTTCCAAAAATTGTTTTCAAAATTGGGCTGGAAAAATAAAAAACCCAAACCCAAATTCATTCTTATTTTTCATCTCTTTTCTCACTCTCGATTTTCTTCATCCATCGGGTCCCACAACCCGGTTCTGAGTCTAGAGGATAGTAGATAAACTTTAGTGGTGGTCCGAAAGAGTTTGGGTCGAGATTCAGCGAGGAAAAGCGGTTTTCGGGAGCTTCAAAGGTAATTTTAATTTACTATTTTTTTCCTTCAATTGCATACTAATTTCCTTTAAATTAAAAGAAATTAGATTGTAATTAGGTCTTTTTTCTGCTACGTATGTCTCGTGTTCCATCATGTAAGATATCACTTCTTAAGAGGTGAGCAGAGAGTTAAAGTGATGAAAATTAGTACTGCTGATAATCCTGCTGATATGTTTACCAAACCGGTTCCACAAGGCAAGTTCCAATATTGTTTGGACTTGCTAAATGTTTTGAATTATTAGTGGTCCCCTCTGTGGGACACTTTGAGGAATGAGGGAGAAGTCTGAGTACGTCTGGCGATATTGATTTATGTTGCATTTGGTACATCTGTTATCTGGGAGAGAATTAAAGTCAAGGTGGAGATTTGTTGAAATGCCTTGAATCTGTTTGCTGGTGCTTCGAACAACCTAGTACGGGATTCAACATATTTATTTATTTGCAGTTATTTAATATTTTGACTCTAAGGTTTAGAGTAGTACGCAATATAAATTCTCTAACCCTAGAGGCGTCGTTTTGATGTAATTTTGAAAACATTCTCTCAAATAATATTGTTCTCCCTCTGCCCGTGGATGTAGCTAACACACTGTTAGTGAACCACGTATATCTGTGTGTCGATATTCTCTATCTCTACGTTCCTTTTTGTGTTCTTTAATTTTCGTTTTCGCAACACCATGAGCACTCTCGACTAAATTCACAAGCCTACTCGAGGTGTTTCAACTCAACACTTGGAGTTTTCCCTTCTTATTTTCCTTCATTCTTCAACTTTCCCTACAATGTAACATTCCTCATAAGTAAACCTACATAACATTGTAATCACATAGTTAACATACTTAGGTAGGGAAAATAGGGTTCAGGCTTTACATTTAATCTCACTAAAGTGTTTTTTTGTTTTAGGTAAATGTTTACTTAGGTATATTTCGGCTAAAAGCAATCTAAATCTAGGTGATTATCCAAGTATAATGTTTTTATTTGGATTTAACCGACGATGTCTAAGTGATAAATGATGGATAATAAATAGCATGCACAACAGAAGCAATGGATCAGTAGCGCTCTAATTAATTAACTAGGATTAAACATGCAAAAGGATTAGAAATACAATGTTTGTAGTTTTCACAAGAATCTTCCTCTCCGTGAGTAATCGACACCACCAACAGTAAATCCTCGCTATTCTCCAATTGAAGAACACAGTTGTGGGACCGAATCTTTAGTGAAAGATAGGGGAATTCAATTAATCATTTGGAGAGTAAAAGAAAAATTGTGGAAGTTTTTGGTCAAAAGTAAAAGAAGCATAAGTTTTTAGCATTTGAAAATCAAAACCTATTTATAACCAAAACATGCAAAAACTCTTCTTGCATAGGCTCGACCTCCAACTCTATTAGCATGTTAAAAATAGGTGTCAAGCTTAGCATGAATCACTTCATAATCCATTTAGTTAGTTGGAAAATCCAACAATTGGATTGTTCTACCAACTATTTTTTTTATTAAAATAAAATTATAATAAATCAATTTTTAACCCAAAAAAAAAATGAAATACATTTTTCATATTTAGAAATTATTTAATTAAAACAATTTTAATTAAATAAAATAAATAATTTAATATCACATATTAAATTGTCTTTGACACCTAATTTTGATTAATCACATTAATCCATTTTTAAAACACTTTCATGCTAGTATTTTATTTAATATAAAATATAATATCCAAAAATAATTAATAAATTATTTAATTGTAAATTATATCTCATGTAAAATTCAATTTTCCCTAAAAACCGAATTTGAACATTTCAAATTCCCACTTCACCTAGTTTTTTAATTTTGTTCATAGTGAGATAGCACGGAGACCCGATGGACGTATAGATCATGGGCTCCAACATCCAAGACAACGATCAAACTCTTTAACCTAGATAATCAACATTCATTAACTAATAGGACTGTCCACTATAGCCTGTAGTTGCACTCCCCCCACCGTAGATATATTTTGTGTCCATTTGTTATAACCATTATTGATAAGTCAATCCTTCACAAGTTGTTCGTAACCTCAACTAGGTCAATTACCATTTTACCTGTGAGTTACATTTTTTCTCCTTAAGTACCACTTTCCCTCTAATGAACAATTGATTTAGGATCTTAATCACTAAATCACAATTGATTTACCCTCACTTATGCAAATCAAAGGACAATCCCGAATAAACAAGAGTTCATAGACAGCTCAAGATTCAGATCAAATTATCTAGGCCATCAAGAAGTGAAATTAATCATTGTTAACAGTGAATGGTGTTAATACGTAAAAGTGAGTATTTAGTGGTTTGTCTTACACAATCTCATCGTGTAGAACAACCCCACGTACATGTCTCTACATGATCGAACTGATCACATCGTTCATGAAATTTTACAACATTTGTAACAATCATGAAGCAGGTCGTATTCAATAGTATCTCTAGAAATAGGTACCCAACCTAATCCAAGTATTATAGACTATTTAGGCTATTATACTCGAACTTGTTCTAGTTTATGTCTTCACATAAAGTCCAAGTATTCATGACAATAGCCAAGGGTTCGTAGTTTATTGGATTTAGAGTTAAATAATCAATTCATTTTCATTTAACAACATTTGTTTGAATAAACTTTATATATGTTTACTGTTTACAAACTACGAGTTTTAGGACATATAACCCAACAAACTCCCACTTGGACTAAAACTTCTAATGGGGTACAACAAAGTTGAGTACTGTGAGAGAAAACTAAATATAATAAACTAAGGCATCCCATACCCACTATTTCTCCCACTTGCCCTATTTATTCTACCTGTAGTCCTTAACTCTTTAGGTGACCCTTGTAAAACTTAGTCGGGAGGGCCTTTGTAAACAAATTAACAATATTATGCTCAACGATATTTGTCTCACAATAACGTCTCCTCTTAGCACGATCTCAAACCAACATCTTATACTTCCATTGTGGAGTCTGCAATGCAACTCTGCTTAATACTTTTCAATACTATTGCTCCTTCATTTAGAGTGAACACCGATCCCGAAGTAGATCTCCTAGAGTATATCGGTCTGAAAATCAGAGTCAATATATCCTATAAGGATCAAATCCTTATTTCCATATATGAGCATGTAGTGCCTTGTTCTCTTAAGATACTTGAGGACATTTTTAACAGTAATCCAATGTGCATAACTAGGATTGGACTAATACCTACTGACAATCCCTACTATAAAGTATATGTCTAGACGAGTACATAGCATTGCATACATCAGACTTCCGACTGTTGATGCATAGGGAACCCGTCTCATATCCTCAACTTCTTGAGGTATCTTAGGACATTTTTCCTTTGACAAATGTATTCCATTCCTATAAGGTAAAAGACCTCTTTTGGAATCCTGCATTTTAAACCAAGACAATATCTTGTCTATATAAGATGTTTGAGACATAGCTAGCGTTTTGTTCTTTCAATTTCGAACTATTTGAATCCCAAGAACATATTGCACCCCTCACCAGTTTTTTATGTCAGTTAGGTATCTTACATTATTCTCAATAAGCAGGATATCATCTACATACAAAAACTAGAAATGCTACAGTGGAGTTGATGATCTTTTTGTATACACACAGTTCATCAACATTCTGTTCAAAACCATAAGATTTAACTGCAGCATCAAATCTTATAATTTAGGATCTAGATGCATGTTTCAATCCATAAATAGATATTTTTAGTTTGTAAAGTTTTTGCTCCTAACATTGTTCAATGAATCATTCTAGTTGGATCATATAAATATTCTCTTCAAGATTGCCATTTAGAAAAGCAGTCTTGACATATAAAAAGTGGCAATGGACAACAGTATCGTTATTGATTTAATCATAGCAACAGATGAGAAGGTTTATTCACAGTCTACCTCTTCAACCTGGATATAATCCTTTACTACTAACCGGCCTTTATAGGTCTGTACCTTCCCTGTATGGTCTCTTTTACGCTTGTAGATCCATTTACAACCGATAGGTCTTACCTCGTCACGTTTATCTACAAGTTCCCAGACTGAATTAAAGTACATAGGCTCTAATTCAAGATCCATGGCTTTGATCCACTGATCTCAATCGACATCATCCATTGTTTGTTTATATGTTAATGGATCCTCTAAGCCATTATCACGTATGGTGACTTCGGTTTCAGTTACACTTATATAGTGATCAGGCTATCTCACAACCCTCCCACTACATTAAGGCTCTCTTAACTCTTGAGTAAGATGTGACAAACTAGATTTCCTTGATCTATCATAACTCTTATTAATGAGCGAGCCTGATCAACAACTTTTGTTGATCCGTTGGTAGCATCTTTTGAAATCTCTTCCAATACCAGTTTACTGTGGGGTTTATGATCTCATATGTGGTCTTCCTCTAGGAATGTGGTATTTTTCGATACAATTTCCTTATCATGTTGAGGATCATAAAACTGACCACCTCTCGTTGCTTTTGGGTAACCCACAAACAGGCATAATTTTGAACAATGTTCCAATTCTTAGAATTTTGCACCAACACATGTGTCGGCAACCCCAAATCTGAAAATGACATAAACTAGCTTTACGCCCTGTCTATAACTCATAAGATGTTTTTTAAACATTCTTAGAGGGAAGGCTATTCAAAATGTAAGTTGCAGTCTCTACTGCATACCCCAGAACGAGTTAGGCAACTAAGCATAACTTATCATAGACCGAACCATGTCTAACAAGGTTCTGTTTCTCCATTCAAGTACACCATTTTGCTAAGGTGTTCCCGATGTAGAGAGTTGTGACTGCATTTCATGTTCTGTCATATAGTCCTAGAATTTCAAATCTAAATACTCCCTATCTCGATCTAATCAAAGTGTCTTAATAGTTTTACCTAATTGGTTTTCAACCTCAATCTTAAATTCCTTGAACATTTCAAGAGCTTCAGACTTATAATGAATTAGGTAAATGTAACCGTACCTTCAATAATCATCAATAAAGCTAATCAAATATTCATAACCTCCTCGTGCTTTAACATTCATCGGTCCACAGAGGTCCGAATGCACGAGCTCTATGGTTTCTTTGGCTCGAAGACCTTTTCCAAAAAAAGATCATTTTGTCATTTTTCCTTTGAGACATGACGCACACGGTGGTAAAGAGTTATCTTCTAACTTTTTTAGAAGTCCACTTTTAACCAATCTCTCAATCTTATTGAGATTAATGTGGCCAAGTCTCAAGTGCCAAAGATAAGTACTTTGAGAAATGCATCGCCTTTTTCTTTGAGTTTCAGCTGTTTTATACATTTATGTGTTATATACAGCTTCAACTTTAGATGGTCTTAATTTGTATAAGTTAGTTTCTAAGTTCACGGAACAAATTTTTACACCTCCTTTTGTAATGAACACTTTTTTATGACCAAAATTTACATTGTACAAACATTCCAACAAATAGGAAATAGATATCAAATTTCTTTTTACAATAAGGTACATAAAGAACATTCTCTAAATACATATATCTATTTCCAAAAGTTAACTTAACTGCTCCTACTGCTTTTGCTGAGATGCACTTCCCTGATCCAACCTGGAGAGTAATCTCATATTCTTCAAGTTGTCCCCATGAACTATAGAAGAAAAACAAACATGATTAGTGGCCCGTGAATCCAATATCCAGGTAAAATCTTCATTCTCCACTATACATGTTTCAATAACATGTTTTAACAAGCTTTTTCTTTTTAGCTTTCTTCTCGGCAAGATATTTAGGGCAATTTCTTTTCCAATGCCCATTTTGTTGCAATGGAAACATTTTCCTTTAGTAACTACCTTCTTCCCTTTTTGTGCAATTGGAGCCTTCCCCTTCCCAATTTCCTTCTTTTTCCTTTGAATACCTTTATTCTTGAAAAAAGAAGGGCCAGATTTATTCCCAGAAGACGATTCTTTCAGGGGTTTCCTCTTTGATGTGGAAGCAACATTTACTTCTGCCTCTGAACCTTTATTATTCAATAATCTGAATCCTATGTTACAACCCTCCGAAGGGTGGTTAACAACTAGCTAGTGCCATCTAAAAACGATAGCAAGCGCAACATAGAAATTACACGGTGTGACCTAATTGAAGAGACCGTAGGACGTGTTGACACACACCCTTCACCCACTTACTATGAACTACTTCCCCTATTCACCTTGTTATTGACTCATGCAAACACTTTCCAAAGGGAGGTTGCTTAAATAGTAACTCGAAGCCGAGCATGGATCTCACGATGTGAACTCCTAGGGATATGAGAGCTAGAAATAATATATCTCATATATGTTCTATTTTATAAAATTGGGTACTGAATTGGTTATTAACCGACTAATTTTATACAGTTTAAGTCTAGGTAATTTTTCCTAGTTTAACCATTATACAGGGATTTAACCTATCATATCTAGGTGATAAAATAATTTTATTACCTTACACCACTCATGCATGCTCATAAAACTAGGGTTATTGACTTAAACGCCAGTTTGATCTCTAAGTAGGAGATGTTCCGTAAACCGTCAACTTATGTACCCTTAACTTTAGAAAAGATCTCCTCGGATAAGTAAACAACTCTTGTTTTATAAGTAATCGACCTATTTTAACTCTTAAAAATGAATTGAATTGCACCGGTTAACCCTAGATGAGCATGCAATTTATCTTTGTTATAGATTTTAAAATGTTGGTGTTCATGCCCTAAATCTCGTAGGGTTCTGTAGTTTGTAAACATCTGTATGAACAAACGCTTGTGATGTAATAATATGAGATATTTTCTTCACTGTTATCTATGAAATATAAGATATTTTAGTTGTATTTATCACAAACCAATAAACTAAGATCCTTGGTTGTCGTTGTAACTTAAGCATGTATATGGAGACATACAAGTGGATCATGCCTTATGTGATAACCTAAATGGTCTGTAGTATATGGATAAAGGAGGGAAACCTTATCCTGGTCACACTACAGATACGACCCACTTTGTAGATGTTACAAGTGTTGTAACGTGCTATAGATGGTTTGATCCTGATCATTCATGTGGAGACATGCGAGCGGGGGTGTCCTATACAAAAGAGTTTGTATAAGACAAGACAACGAAATGTTTAGTCTCGTTATATAATGTTGTTGATGACAGAGACTTTCATTTCATTAGGATGACAATAGGTAACACATGACCTTAATCCTGATTGAATTGGGAACTCCTGCCTATGAAGGCGGTCCTTTGATTTGCATGGGTGCGAGTGACCAGATTGCCGATTTAAACCTACCACTTTGAGGATTCATCTGATTGGGGAGTTCGGAACTCAACTACACAAGATGAAATTCACTCCTTCCCCAAAGTAAGGGTAAGTAGATAGATTTCTCCCTTAAGGGCTGATTCCGGGGCGTGAACGATGTGGCGCCACACACTTTCTTATGGCCCGAGAGATGTTCACTCATAGTAGGACTATGATGTATTGTTCATGAGAGCAATTAGTGGTACTTAAGAAGTTAGATGTAACTACAGGGACAAACTAGTAAATTGGCTCAGTTGTACTTACGAGCAATCTGTGAAGGATTATCGTATTGTTAATTAGTTATATCCAATGGACATAGAAATATATCTGTAGTGAGAAGAGTGCAGCTGTCGGTCTTTAGTGGTGTGCCCGACAGTTAACGGATGGTGGATCTCGTGATTAAATAGTTTAGTCAGTTATTCACATACCGTTGGAGCTTCAAGCTACATGTCCATAAGGTTCCTTTGGTAGCTCAATAGATTCAAGTTGAGAATCAATTTTTTGGTAAGTTTGAAGTGTTCAAATTAACAAGAGGGAGTTTTATTATATATGATATAATTAAACTGGTTCAATTATATGTGATATAATTGATATGATGTATGAGATAGATTATTTGGAGGAATTGATATAAATATGATTTATATTAAATAATCGAGAAAGGAACTATGGTTTAAATATTACATATGATGTGATATTAAAACTATAGGTTATAAATATAATATAATAAGTTAGTTATTATATTTATTTATAATTAAACAATTATATGATAATTGTGGTTGGTTATTTTCTTCATTAATTGTAAAAGTGGGAGGTTATTTTCAGTTTTGAATAACTGAAGGATAAAATGAAAAGTGTTTTCATTTCATAAGAGATCGTTTCTTAAGTGTTTTACTAATCGTTTAGCTGACGAGAGACTACATGATAGCCTTCTAAGCAAGAGCTTAAATGATCGTGTAAAGCGCCTTTTACTAAACGATCGTGTAAAGTGATTTACTAAACGATCGCATGCTAAGCAAAATTTACTAAACGATCATGTAAACGATCAAGCATGTTTTACTAAATGATCATGTAGCTTCGAAATTTACTAAACGATCAAGCATTCACAGTCTATGCGATAGATAGTACCTTCTCCCACTTGCTTGGTCGTATAGTTCGATCCCTCTACCAAATCCAACAGAGTCCACACCTCCTGAATTCTCACTTCGAGAATACCAAGGTTACCGAGTGGTGGTGTTGAAGGGTGTTTGTTCGTAGAGAAGATTGTTCGTGATTACTAGACGATTGGGTAGGCGATCTGAACGAGAGCAAAAGGTTGTTGTCCAAGTCTTCACGAGAACAAGAGATTCACAGAGGAAGTGTTCTTCAAAGGTATGTCTCTCATTCACTTTTGTTATTAATTACTAAAGCATGTTGTAATTCATTCCTAGATGCATAACTGTTCTGTATGTCTGTGAATGCCTTTAATTCTTTCATAATGGACTTGGATAGATCTTGCTTCCACTCACTGGTTCTCTTGAATAAGAGTTCCTTCATAAAAGTCTAGGTTGTTTTATAACAATTATAAAATAAAATGTAACAATTATAACATTAGAACATTCATCTATAACATGCTTCCTTAATTAGAAAAATCATGCTTTAATATAACACTTATATGAAAACATGAAAATCTAAGCATGCATACTATATAAATTATAACACTTATAAAATATAACAAATGCATGTCACATGTTTATCCTATGGTGGGGTCTTATTAAACTATATGGCACACTTTATGCACACATATTGAAAAAAATAGCATACATCACGTGCATAATACTTAAACAACACTAAAGTGGACTGGTTTTGGCATTAAAACAAACAAGCTAACTAAATTATTATAAAATTTAGTAAGTAGCTCCCTCGAACCAACCTCAATCCTTGTGAACCAACCCAAACCGGCCAAAAAATAATTCGAACCAGCTCAAAAACTCCAAAAGACTAGATTGAACCGGTCAAAACAGCTCAACCAAGTCTAACCAAATTGATCAACGGCTAGAGCTATCGAGCATGTAGGTTGGGACTTGGGTCGAACGCAGGTCGGGCGCCTGGTCGGGTTGGACACGGTGAAGGTAGGCACATAGGGGACTTCAATAAACCAGGTCGGATCACAGGCTGTGGGTCTGGTCATTGGGTCTGGAAGCATGTTACCAGGTCTGTGAGCCATTTCTTATCCAATTGTCTCAGCCAGCTTGAGTTCCTACCACTTCTTTTGAACAAATGACTACCTAATTGGACTCTAATGAGTCCATAAAAATTATAGACCGTTTGTAACACATTAAAACTCATATGCATTTGAGCAATTAGAATTTCAACAACAAATTAATGAGAAAACAAATGCCAAAACTGTAAAGTATCCACTTTAGCCCTTAAAGCATTCATTATATGAAAAAAAACCCATCAAATGCAATAGAATGTTATAAGATTCTCTGATACCATTTGATGGATAATAAACAACATGCACAATGGAAGCAATGGATCAATAACGTTCTAATTACATTAATTGACGAGGATTAAAAATGCAAAAGGGTTAAAAATACAACCTTTGTAGTTTCCACAAGAATCTTCCTCTTCGTGAGCAATTGGCACCACAAACAGTAAATCCTCTCTATTCTTTGATTGAAGAACATGGTTGTGGGACCGAATCTTTACTGAAAAATAGGGAAATTTACTTAATAATTTGGAGATTAAAAGAAAATTTGTAGAAGTTTTTGGTCAAAAGTCAAAGAAGCATAAGTTTTTAGCATTTGAAAATCAAAACCTATTTATAAAAAAAACACATGCAAAAACTCTTCTTGCATGGTTTCCACTTCAAACTCCATTAACATGTTAAAAATAGGTGTCAAGCATACTATGAAACACTTTATAATCCACTTAGTTAGTGGGAAAATCCAACAATTAGATTTTTCCACTAACTATTTTTTTATTAAAATAAAATCATAATAAATCATTTTTTGACAAAAAATATGAAATGCATTTTTCATATTTTAGAAATTATTTAATTAAAATAATTTTAATTAAATAAAATAAATAATTTAATATCATATATTAAATTGTCTTTGACACCTAATTTTGATGAATCCAATTAATAAAATTTTTAAAACACTTTCATGCTAATATTTTATTTAATATAAAACATACTCTCCAAAAATTATTAATAAATTATTTAATTGTAAACTATATCTCAAATAAAATACAATTTTCCTTAAAGACCGAATTTGAACATTTCAAATTCTCATTTCACACAGTTCTTCAATTTTGTCTGTAGTGAGCTAGCAAGGATACTCCATGGACCGACAGGTCATGAGCTTCCTACAATCGAAGACTAACCGATCAAACTCTTTAACCTAGTTAATTGACATTCGTTAACTAACAAGACTGTCTACTATAGCCTATATTTGCACTCCCCTCACTGTAGATATATTTTGTGTCCATTTGATATAATTGTCATCGATAAGTTGATCCTTCATAGGTTATTTGTAACCTCAGCTAGATCAATTACCGTTTTACACCTGAGTTACATCTTTCCTCCTTAAATATCATTGTCCCTCTAATGTACAATTGATTTAGGTTCTTAGTCACTAAACCACAATTTATTTACCCTCAACTATGCACACCAAGGGACAATCCCAAATAAATAGGAGTTCACAGACAACTCAGGATTTAGATCAAGTTATCTAGGCCATCAAGTAGTGAAATTAATTAGTGTTAATACGTAACAGTGATTATTTCATGGTTAGTCTTACACAATCTCATCGTGTAGAACACCCTCGCTCACATGTCTCTACATGAATGAACTGAACACATTGTTTATGACATTTTACAACATTTTTAAAAATTATAAAGTCAGTTGTATTCAATAGTATCTCCAGAAATATGTATGTAACCTCATCCAAGTAATATAGACTGTTTAGGCTATTGTACTTGAACTTGAACAAGTTTAGGCAATCAATTCATTTTCATTTAACAACATTTGTCTCAATAAACTTCATATATGTTTGTTGTTTATAGATTATGAATTTTAGGATATATAACCCAACAATAAAAAAACTTATTACCTCACATCGCTCACACCTGCTCATAAAACCGAGTTAACAACACTCAAGAAATAGCTAAAATCCTCAAGTAGGAGGTGTTTCGTAAACTGTGAACTTAAGTACCTCCAGCCTTAGATAGGATTTAGTCCAGATGAGTTTGTAACCGTAGTTTTACAAGCTAACGACCTATTTTAACTAATTAAAATAAGTTGTTTGTTAGAGTTAGAAAACATGCAGCGAAAGTAAAACGAATCATTAAGCATTCTAATTCATTAATTTTCGTTTTAAATTAAGCATGCTCAGAAGCTAATAAGAGTGTGTCATGACATACATTTGAAGAAACACTCAATTCTTGAATCTCAGTTGTAAACTCTTTGAAATTAGTTCGTGAACCATCTCAAGGTCTTCCCTATTATCCTTTTGGTGCCTAGATTGAGTTGTGGGACTTAAAATAGGCTTGGATTAAGGGAATTTGGAGATGAGGTTATTGCATCACCATGGTTGAAGACCTTCTTCATCCTCAAGTTTTTTCAGCAAAAAAACTATCAATTGCATGCCCGATTCTTACTTCAATCTTCTTTATTTATTGCATGACTATCATGCAAACAATATTGATGCATGTATTACAACTCATGCTTGGAAGATTGACTCAAATTTGGAAATGGAAAATGAGTGAGCTTCTTGCTTAGAAAGTGGAAAAATCCCACTTTTGGGATTTTTCCATTTTTCATTTCATTTTCATTTTTTGATTTCCAAATTAATTTCCAAAATTAATTTTCTTTTCAAACAATGAAATTTTATTAATTTTACAAAATTAATTCAATAAATACTTTATCTAATAAAATTAATATTAGATAATACTTTATCAAAATTAATTTAATTAATACTTTATCTAAAATTAATCAATGAATTTCCTGGTAAGTCCAGGGTCGAACATAGGGACTTGTGAAAATAGTTGCGTTGATGATTTTTATGAAGACTTGCGGTAACAAGTTAATTAAATAAATCGTTGGGTTTGTTGTTTATGTTGATAAAAATAAATAACGAATGCGGCGGAGTTTGAAAAGAGTTGGTAACGAGAAATACGATGAATATGCGGTGAACGGGTTGAAAAAAGTTTTGGCTAACACTCCCTAGTATGCATTCATGCTTTGCAATCATTCAACATGCATATTATAGTAAACCACCTCTCGGCATGAATGCTACGGCTTCTAAGGCTAGAACACATGCGATAACTTTACAGGGTTTACACATAAACCTCTATCTCTATTTATGCGATGACAACATGACATTCACACAAATATGCAACCACATAATATCATTCCCATTCCTAGAATGCATATGACGCAAGCTGACAAACAGAGCTTATCTCTAAGTCCCTATCTCTTGTTTATACAAGCCTAATCTTGCTCTTTCGAGTCCAGATTCTACCTAGCTCTCTCAAGACATTAGGTTCTTTCTTTAGATTCTCTCTCGAGTAACTCTAAAGGGTATTTTGCACAACATAAAACAAGACAATCGCAAGCAATGAACTTCCTAGGTCATGTTAGCTTAGTTCTTCTCAACCCATTCAACTAGTTTAGCAACTCATGCGTATTAAGAGAGTGAGCAGATGTAGAAATAGAACTTCCATTGAATAGATATGAAGATGAAGTACAAAATAACAATACAAGTATAGTAAGGAGTCTGGTAGCAATTTCTTGCTGCCAGCCGTTTACACTGTTTCTACTCGTGCTCTCAAGATATTCTCGCTCTCGCGAGAGTCGGCCCGCTTTCTGCTCTTACGCTCCAAGCTTCTCTCTCGAGTTGCCCTGGACGATCTCCGGTGCCACCACTCTTCTCTTGCTTCGTCGTAAAATGGAAAAGAAAACTATGAACAGAAGCAACTGGTTAACTTGTCAACTGATCAACCCCTTTTCTGAAGAATACACTTGGTATTTATAGGGCATCAATGGTGAAAGGCGGCTTCTCTCTCCCAGTTATACCGATGAGACAACTTTATTTCCTGATTGACATGTCGAATGATTGTTACCGATAAAGCTGAGTGTACTTCGTGACCGTTATCGGTTGTCAACTTAATTTGGATCCGACTGTCATCAGCTTTCTGTCCCATCGCTCTTAATTATCCTTTCACCCGGATGCGCCCACCATGTTGCGCTGACCAAGTTGCGACGATCCTTCTCGAGCGAATGTTTGTGAGCACGATCAACGCAAAGTCTTGCGGTAAAGTTGTGCTCGACTGATAATTTCCTATGATTGCAATCTTGCATTGCGTTAACGCATATTCTGCACAAAAATACAAAAATCAATAGCTTTAATGCGTTGAACGCATGCGACTGCAATATTATAGAATTTATGCTTAATGGACGCAATTTAATATATTTTATCAACGCAATCTAACATTGTTTAATAACTCAACACTATGATAACGTGCATTTCTGCCCGTTATCAGCTACACCAACATTTTTTTATAGAGGAGGCAAAACTGCAAAAACGTTTTTAGAGAGAAGGTTGAGTTGTACCAACAATTTTTTTATGGGGAGCAAAGTTGCACTGATATTTTTTTAGAAGAGAAGTTGCATCGGCATTTTGGAGAGAGCGTGAAGCTGCACCAACATTTTGGAGAGGAAACAAAGTTGCACCAACATTTTGTAGAGGAAGTAGAGTTGCACCAACATTTTGGAGAGGAAACAAAGTTGCACCTATATATTTGGAAAGAGTGAAGTTGCACCAACATTTTGGAGAGGAAGCAAAGCTGCACCAACATTTTGGAAGGAGTGAAGCTACACCAATATTTTGGAGAGGACGCAAAGTTGTACCAACATTTTGGAATGAGCAAAGTTGCACCAACATTTTGGAAATAGTGAAGTTGCACCAGTATTTTGGAGGAAGCGAAGCTACACCAAAAATTTGGAAAGATAGCAAAGTTGTACCAAACTTGATCTTTGAAGAGGTAGTAGCGAAACCACATCAAACTTGAACTTCAAAGAGGAAGAAATAAAGCCTTCCAACTTGACATCAATTGGGAAGTGGTGAAGCCTTCGAACTTGACTTTGAAGAAGAAGCGAAGCGGCATTCTAAGTGTGTGCCATTAATTTACTATGTTACCTCCTTACAAAGGATGAACATCTTCAACGTGTTGTGTTGCCTCCAATAGGGACAAACATCTTTAAATTTATGTGTTGCTCTCTATAGAGATGACCATCTTCAATTTAGAGTTTCATTTTTTTCATTAAGGATGAACAATATCAATTTTTAATGCAAAATTTAGGTGGTTGTGGCATCCCTATTTTTTTCGTAACAATATATTTCGAATTGAACTTAAACTTCTTTAAGTTGCCTATGTATCCTTGAAGTAAGAGATCAAGTCATAATGTAGTTCAGTTGCTTTTTTTCGGAGTAAACTTAAAGTTTCCTTAAATTTGTCTACGTACACTTTATAATGAATAGGGATTAAGTCATAACATAGTTCAAGAGAGTTTTTTTTCTTTTTTTTTTTTTTGGGGGGGGGGGGGGGGGGCGCGGAGGGGGGAACTTTAAACTTATGTGAGCATGAAGTACCATGCAATTTTTTTTTTTTTTTTTTTTTTTGGGATGTTCACCTTTGGGGGGAAGGGGGAGAACTTTTAAACTTATGCGAGCCAGAAGTACCATGCAGTTTTTTTTTTTTAAAAAAAAAAATTTTTTAGGTGTTCACCTTTCAAGCTCAATTTAGGCTCTTATGATGAGGAGCTCTTTTACATTTAAACTTCTGAAGCTCCTTTTTCATCATGGCTTTATTCATCCTTTTCATTTGTAGGATTCGTCAACATGATGAACTTTGGCTTCACCATCAAGGAACCTTCTGTATTTATATCAACAGAAAACTTCCACTTCACGCATGAAGGGACATGACTATATGATTTTGCCTTCAAGGTTTTCATCTTTCTTTTAAGTTGATCGCTTGTCATCTTTAGATGATCAAAATCAGATGTTGAAGGTCGATCTTTCTTTTATGTGGAGATACTTAGCTTTTTTAAGGCTAAAGTTCAAGTAGAGGTAGATGTTATACATTGGTTTTCTTCTTCTATCGTGGCCATACTTAAATCTTTGAAAGATTGAAGATCAAATAGTTGAAGGTTTGGTACAATCAAAGACAGAAATATTCAATAGTGATATGGTTGTTGTCAACTATCACTATGTTGACAACATGACATGCAATAATTTGTAATACTTCCTCGAGATGATTATCGAGGAAGTTTCTTGGAAAGAATTCTGCAAAATTTATCAGCTGTTGAAGTTGAGGGAAGTGCTCGTCTTCTTCCTTAATAGGCTTAAACTCCCATGCCATCTTTTTCCCTTTATTCTTTTGAGTCTTGTCCCCTCTTTTATATCTTTAATAGGAGTGCCAATTTTTTGGGTGAAATTGGGTTGTCTTCTTTTTTGACTAGTCACAACTATCCATCCTTCATCCTCCTCTTCGATTGGTTCTTTCTTCTCTTGGGAGTCTTTCACCATCTTCTGCTGGAACCAAACCACTATTGGCTTGAAGGCCCTAAACTAGATCAAGCTTTCGCTTTGGTCATAAAATGGTGTTGTTTGAAGTCATTGCCACTGCGATATGATTTGCCTGAGCTACTTCCTCAATTTCCAACTCAATCTTCTTTTCACGAGCTAACTTTAGAATCAACTTCGTCAGCATGAAGCACTTTTCAATTGGGTGACTAGTGACCTGATGATACTTGTAGTAATTAGGATCGTTTACTCTTTCTTCTTGTTTTGATAATTTTCATTTCAAGAGCTGTATAAGTTGCTTCTCTAGCAGCTGTTCCAACATGTCTTCAACATCAAAGTCAAGGAATGAATAAAGTTTCTCCTATCTTCATTTAAGAGTTGAGCAACGCTTCTCGCCACCATCATGCTTTCTTCCAAATTTTGTTTCTCTTTCTTTGGAGGAAAAATTTAACGAATCGTATTGATGACCATAGATTATGTTATGGCACTAGTCACAATAGTTTCAGTGCCTTATATTTCTTATCCTTTCTCCCAAGGACTAGGAAATATTTAGTTCCCATGTTGGCAATGCTCAGCTCCATGCCATTTGTGCATGTTGTCAACTCCTCAAATGTACGAGGTTTTATCCATTGTAGAATGTAGAAAAGCTCACAGTGATGCCTTGGTGCATATCTCCACTATGGATAATTTAGTGAGTCTATCTAATTTAGTGAGTCTATCTTTGCAATCCAAACTCAGAGCTCTACATTAGTTAATGTAGTGGATGACCAGCTTTCCCTACCACTACTTGGTACTTGTTAGCCTTATCATGCTGACGATATGCCTAGTGTTATAAAAGTGGTTTAAGAACTCTTTTTCCAACTATTCCTAACTGTCAATCACTTCTGCCTCTATATTAGTATACTAATCGAAAGCATTTCATTTTAAGGTACAGACAAACTGCTTGACTAGCTAGTCTTTTTTGGTTCATGCCTTTTCGTAGGTTTCAATGAAGTGAGTTACATGTTGTTTCTGAAGGAACTCTTAACGAAGAGCATCCATGAGTGCGTTCGGATCATTCCTATTTCATTGTGACCGAATTACCACCACACATTCTAATAAACAGTTATGCGATTTAACACTAATTAACGACATGCTTTGATAAATAAAATAGAAGAGATTGAGTTTACATACTAGTTGAAGACTATGTTCACAACGAACTCAACCCAACGGAAGCAACCTCTACGTTCTTTATCGCCTAGCAAAACAGTCAGCTACAGCAACACAATCGTCAACACGAATGGCAGCAAACGAACAAGCACCAGTATGCATAAGCGGGGACGACACCACCACTTAGAGCCCTTGGTATTCTCGGAATGAGAATCCAAAACATGGTCTTTGTAGAGTTCTCAACTCCCAAATCAGATGAATCCCCAAAATGGTAGGTTTGAATCAGTGACCTGGCCACTTGCACCCATACAAATCAAAGGATTGCCCTCAATGGCAAGAATTCCTAACTCACTCAGGATTGAGGTCATGTTACCTATGGTCATCCTAGTGAAGTGAAGTCTCAGTCATGAACGGTGTTATATAACGAGACGTTTACACTTTGTGGTCAGGTCTTATACAAACTCTTTGTATAGGACGCCCCCGCTCGTATGTCCCTTACACGAATGATCAAGATCAGATCATCTATGTCGAGTCACAACACTTGTGACCATTCCACAAAGCGGGTTGCATCCGTAACGTTACCAGGATAAGGTTTCCCTCCTATATCCATATACTACAGACCATTTTGGTTATCACTCAAGACATGATCCACTTGTATGTCATCACATACATACTTAAGTTACATACAGATAACCAGGGATTTTATGTTTATTTGTTTGTGGTAAAGCAAATAAAACAAATAACTGAGCAAAAACAAGATATGAAGTAAATATCATATATTATACAAAACAAGTGTTCGTACAAACTGTTTACAAACTACAGGAAACAAGACTTCAGGGTATCAACCCCAACAGTTTCGAATTCCCCTTTCCATCAATCTGCTAGAACTTTGGATATTGATACCCAATTAACATTCTCAAATTGTCGATTCTCTTGGTGTACAACTTGGAATACATGAAAGAAAATTATGACGATCCTCCATACTGAGCCCCAATGGAGTTTGTAAACATATCATGCAATTGCTGAATTGATAGGGAGACAATAGAGGTGGATTATTGTGGCTGACTTTCCTACAAAACAGTCTTTCCCTTGTCATTGGCTTTGGCAGTTGGAGTTTGATTCATCTAAGCATATTCTTGAGCCGATATTTGATCTCTTAAGGCCGTGATTTCATGGTCTCACTCATCGAGAGCTTTCATTGAGAGATTTATCTTTCTCTAAATCTCTTCCATGGCCGACTTAGCTGTTACGTCAACCACCATGATAGAAACTACATCAAAGTGTGATTCTTTCTCTGATCGATCAAAAGTAGGAGCAATATTGTCGAACAAGGGATTTTCTCTGATGGTGATCCCACCTTTAGGAAATCCCATCAAATGTTCCTAGATTTTCTCCGTGATGATAGTGCCTTATTCTTGCTTATGCAGGATCCTCTTTGAGTGGCTCGGATGATAGATCTCGTATAGAAGCCGCCTGTAGCAGCTAGTGTAACGGGATTGAATTGTTGATATAAAGTGCTCATAGTGATGCGATACTACTTCTAGATATGCGTTAATTATGGGTATTCATGTAGTATGCCATGCGTTGTCACAAGTTTCCTTACGATGGAACCAAGTGTAATTCCACCGCAAGTTTCTCAGTGTGATCCGAGGTCGAACACGGGAACTGGTCTAGGTTATTGCGGTACGTTCATGATATATGCGACCAGGTTTTCAATCTTTAAAAATGAGTTTGTATAAATATATAAATTGCAATAAAATAAAGGAAAGCAGTAAAAATGCGATAAAAACATAAAAATACAGTAAACCTAAGCTAGATGATACAAGATACAGACTTTGTGTACAAGATGTTTGGATTAAGGCTGGCTGTGAAAGTTATGCAAAGACATGAGATGCGGCGACAAGTCTTATGAACAAAATAGAAAAAGAAAGACAAATAATACAAACAATGCAAGTTCTTAATTGGAATGAAGATACAAATACTGTTCCGCTCTTTCCTTGGCGTACACCTCTCACTGATCAGTCGTGCTCCCACATGTCTGTGGTGAAATAGAGACTAACGTAATGAACGCAAGGTTGCTTCCATGTCTAGAAGTACTACTCGCTTTAGTTAATGCATTCTTCTGACCTTCTCTCGATAGATTAGAATGACACCTTCACTTCTGCTCTCATAGGTGAATATGCCGTCTAGCATGCTTTAGCTAAACGTATTTTATATCTTTAATACAGATTAAGTTCTTAGTGATTCATATTGCTCATCAGGGGTTCAAGAGACCACCATGAAGAAAGTGATGGATGGGTGAACGGAAATAGACAGAAAATGGTAACTGGAATCTATTGAAACATTTAATATTTCTACTAAGAATTTGATACATGGTGTGTGAATGAAAAGATAAAGAAAACATGAAATACGCAATGAAAGAGAGATAGAATAGATACAAACAAGTGCTAATGTCTTGGCACAGATTTAATGGAGATCTGCTTGCCGGATAGAATGGATTTGATGGTAGAAAGAGCTTCCCTCTCAGGCTTGCTCTTACGGTAGCAGGGATCTTTGCACAGAGCTTCTAATCGAGTGTATGGCAGGTTGGATCTGAGATTCACCTCTCGGCCTTATCTCGTCTTCTTCCCAGATTTCTTCTCTTAAGCACTCAACTCAGCCTTTTCTCTACAATCTAGCATCACTTAGCCCCGTATCAAGTAGCATATCTTTTCTTTGAAATCAATGGGGTATTTATAGGTGCAGATCTTTGACTCCATCCTTGTGGTCCCAACTCATGGTTATGGTAATTCCGAAGATGGAGGGATATTATTTCTTCTGTTATGTAATCAGACGGTCAATCCTGCACAACCGTTAGTTGTACAGGTCTCTCAATCCTCCGCTTTTGTGTTGCTCAGCTGCATCTTTCGATCATAGGTTCGCATGTGATGTTTGTTTTTATTACCGCATGCAGTTGAAGCACAACTTTTGGATCGACTATCGCATTGTGCCATCATTGCTGTAATCGTCTCTTCATTGTTGATTGACGAGCACAATGTGACAGAGAAGCGTTGATTAGTCTCTCATGAGCCTTGAGTACAAGCAGTGACTTGGTCTCCTACAAAACAGAGTAAAGTTTGGCTTGTCTTCCATCTTTTTGGTGTTAGTGGGTATAATCACAAACATTTATAATTATTGCAATACTAAGCTAATTTTCATACAATTGATGTATAATTACTAACTTTTTGCCGCAATATCTAGATAAGGTGGCATGAATAACTTTACAAGTTATCACACCCCCAAATTTAGATATATGTTTGTCCTCAAGCAAATCTTCTACTAAGGCAATCATGCTCCATTCCTATCCTATATTTCTGTGATGACTGGTTGCTCCAAATGTTACACTTAGGCATATTACTTGACATCGCACTTTCCTTCTATCCTTGCTAATTCTTAGCAAGCTCTACTTTATCCTTCTTTGTAACAAAATTCTGCTCAAAGACAATTTTCTAGTTTTCAAAATAGAATGTTTATCTCTTCTTTATCAAAACAACTTGATGTATCTATATGCGATGAGCAAAACTTTGCGTCATTTATTCACTTAGAGACAGTTGATCATGGTTACACTCTTCATTTTGGCTTGTCCCCATAGGTGTCATACGTTGTTCTTGGAAACCCACCTTCGTTTTGGCTTGCTTCTATGGGTGTCATACGAACATTCAACTATGAGCATGCTCTTTTCACAATTAAACTCTTATTAGGTTGGGAATAGTTTTGAAATTTTTCTTTGCACTGACATTGGAGTTTTGCATAACATATTATATTATATATATATATATATATATATTTAAATGATAAATGGACGTATTTTCTTAAATACTACATATTCTTGATATTATCTGCTCAGACCTTCCTCACCCCCAAATTTAAAGATGAGAAGGGTCCTCATTGTGTTGTTTGGATAGACTAGACAAACACTTAAAAGAAAATTTCAAAAAGAAGGTTTGAGCAGAACTTTGAAGATAAAAGGTAAAGTACTGCTAAACTAAGAGTTAACTAAGTGTTAGTCAGAATTTACTAAGTATGGGACATGTTTCTAAGTGTAAACATATAATACATCATAGCAACGCAATGAAGATCATAAAAATAAAAGATTAAGAATGTCACAAAAATTAACAAAGGAAGATAAAGAATGAGGCACGGGCAAAAAGTAGAGTGAATATATAGTCTGATTGTATTGACTATTAACAAAATATACAAATATATTACAAATGAACGCATTACAAAAAAATTTCTATTGCCTGCACAAGAGTCAAAGAATTTGATTAACTTACAAATAATAAAAGAATTGCATACAAATAATGAATGGCCGCATAAAAAAAAAAAAAAAAAAAAAAAAAAAAAAAAAAAAAAAAAAAAAAAAAAAAAACTGAGAAGTAGGGGGATCTGGTGGGGGATGTTGAGGTGGCGCAACAAAAGTGTCATCAAATAGTAAGTGTTGCCTCAGATGCAGAGGCACCATCGGACCATGCAGATAGGCGGTAAGAAAGTTGAAATACTCTTGATTGTGCTCCGCTATCTGCCTTTGGTTTAGGAAGATTCTATGCATACTGCACTGGATATTGATGAATGCTTCCCTTGAAGTCGTAGCACTGTGTTGAATCTCATCAATGCGCTCCATTGTTACCTCAAATCGATGATTGAAGAAATGATACTGCTGAGAGACAAGCTCTTGTTATTGAGAGAATAGGGTTCTCATTTCAGCTAACTCAGCAGCCAGGGAGGTGAAGGATGGTTGTGCCTGCGATGTCTCGCCAGTACCATTTTAGGGTTGGGCAGGTGTGCCTTCACCCAAATCATGTGGGTCATCAACTTGCGGCTGTGGGATGGTAGGGTGTAGTGATGAAGTTGTTGGTGAAAGTGGGGCTGCTGGGTGAGTAACAGGAGAGTTGGGGACAAGAGAAAGGTTTGTAAAAGGTTCGTGTAAAGGGGAAGAGGGTTGCGTTGGCGAGCTTGGAGATCGGATAACTAAGGGAAGAGGGTTTGTGGGCTCTGGATCTTGCGCTGGTGACTCGTGAACCCTTTCTTTTCCCTTATCTTCTCTTCGTCTTCTTTTTGGTCTGGGTTTCTGTGGCGCATTCAAATTGATCACAGGTCTCTTTGCTGGCAACTTGGGACAATGCGGGGAATCCTTGAGGAGCATTCTCAAAATTTTGATGTTGATGAGGCCGTGGACTTCTGGCATGGGCTCCTCATCAATGCCTACACCCACAGTTAGGCATAAACTTGAGACGATCCACGGAAAGAAGTACTGCCCCCGTATATAACCCACCAATGCCCTGATCTGCCCTGCGATCAACCGCCCCACGTCGATAGGAATGCCGCGAGCAATACAGTATGCGTCCATTACCCGATCCCTTGATACAGTTCTATCGTGCATTGTTAGGATTAGCCGCTTCTTAACCAGATAAACCCAGAGCCTTCCCTCCAGTAGCAAAGACTTGAACTCCAAGGTGCGGATGCCTTTAGGTGAGACAGACCATCGTGTGCCCGATTGCGCTAGTACCCTTAGCGCGTCTTCCATCAGTTCTTCTGTAGGATCATCAATAACCTTGTTCCCTGGTGCACCAGGGTTGTCCTTCATCTGATATATCTCATTGATGTCCTTTGCGCTGAAGTGTACTGTCTCTCCCTTAAAAGTCACCGCATCCCTATTTCCGTACAGACTCTCGCGGTAGAAGTCCCGCACTACTTGAGGCATGATGATGGATGGGCACTGACAGAACGTGTCCCACCCATGCTCCACAATGACGCTCGTGATGAGCTCAGGTAGTGGAGTCAGCGCAGGATAGAAGCCCATCTCAATCAACATGTCATCGTTTTCTTTTCTTTTTGATGATCGCTTCCTTACCGATGCAGGCTCACTGCTTTCTACTACGTCCTTGCCTTTTGCCTATGCAAGTTCAGCTGCTTGCCTTAGTCATTTCTCCCGCTCCATGCGCTGTTCTTCTTTCTCGCATTCAGCGAGTTCCTTGCCCTTGCTCTTATATAAGCGCTTCTTGTTAACTTCGCACTTCCTCCTCTTCTCCTCCAAAAACAATCTCTCATCTTCTTCCTTCTTCCTCCTCTTTTTTTCTTCTTCTTCTCTCTCTTCTCTTTCAAACTCTTCTTCAAACTGCTCAGAGGCCAGCAATAGGCGTTGTTCCTACTCGCGCTTCCAGATCCCTTCAAGTCGGGCAAGCTCATTATTGCTTCGCATCTCCTCAAACTCCAATCTTCTTCTTCTATTCCCCTCTGCAATGATGAGCTTGCCCCTCTCCATCTTTTCTTGCTTCTCTTATTCTTCTTTTATTTTTCTCTCCTCCTCTTCCAAAGCTAAAATAAAACTTTGAGGGTCGATGTTGGACCTTTGCGACGCATTCTCCTTGCGACGCTGCATTAGGGGGGTTCTCTCTGTTTCTTCTCCTTCATCTGCTACAACTAATTGTGTTGCTTCAGGTTGCACCGGTTCCATCAGTTTCGTCGTTTCCCCCTATCCTCTCTTATGGAGGTTGATTCTCCATACTTCTCAGGGCTCAGAGCCCTCTGTCTTGCTTCTTCTTCTTCTCTTAGGCGCATTTTTTCACGTCGGCGTAATTTTCTCTCCTCTTTCTCCTTCTTCTTCCTCTTTTTCTTGGCCTCTTCGTCTTCATCATCATCCTTTTTCTCTTTATTCTTTCTTGCCTTGTGATGATGTGAAGACTCCGCCTTTCCAGCCTTCTTTCCCTTGCTCTTCTTCTTGTTCTTATCTTTCTTCTCAGCCTCTGCTGGCTGCTTCTCTCTCTTCTTCTCTTCCTTCTCGACCTCTGCTCGCTTCTTCTTATCTTCCTTCTCGGCCTCTGCTGGCTGCACACCCCCTGCAACCTCCTCCATCGCAATGTCAGGGGTCACCAATGTAACCTCCGCTTCTCTGGCCTCCTCGACTGTGATCTCTTCTTCTTCTCTTTGCTTGATCGAAATTTCCTCGTCTTCTTTTCTTGGAGGCTCTTGATAATTTTCTGCGATGAAAATCACCTTCTGAGTCTCTGGGACCAGGACATCATTTTCCTTTTCTTCTTCTTCCACCCACCACTACTCCATCCTTTACTGTTTCATCTGCCACTACTGCCACCTCCTCCTCCATAGGCAGTGGTTAGATTACAACCCCTGCCTCGGGCAGTTCTCCTCCTTGCTCAAAGTAGTGAGGATGTTGCCAAACACCTCTGTATCATCTCGTCTCTTCCTTTTGCTTTTAGTAGAGACGGAGGGTGTAGGCATGCTCTCGGTGCTTCCTTCTCTCTTGAACACAGGAGGCCTGACGGCCAAAGGGTTTCTCCGGGTTCTTCCAGCGAGTCTAGATACAGTGCGGGCTTGGGCAGAAAGCCGGCGACTGGCAGCCAGGAATGCTACCTCTCGCATGGTTGCTTGGTCAGGGGTGGAAGGTGAAGTGGATTGGTTTGGGGTTTGGTCAGCCATGGAATCGAGCTTGGAAAGGTTTGATGAGAATTCGAGTTTCTGGGGAGAAAGAAAGATTCAGAATGCAAAATGCTAGGGTTTCTAAGTTTGCCAACGTAGGGTAAAAGATTTCCAACGAAGGGGGAGGTTGTATTTATAGGTTGGGCCGTGGTGGGGCCCACGCGATTTTCACGGCGACTGGCCTCAAGCAGCTCAACAGGTGCATCGTTCCACCTCCCTCATTTATGGATTTTCAAATAAAGCATCCTTTCGTCTGCCAAGTTATAATTTCTTGGGGATACGAATCGATTGGACTTCTTCCCACATTGCCAAACGACTTTTTCTTTAATATTTTATTTGAATGGACACATGATAAAGCATAATGCATTTTGTTCACTAACGCAACTGTATCTTTGCAGAGGATGGGCAACAACGCATATATCCCCGCAACACACCCCTTAGCCAATGCATTTCTGGAGGATACCTCAACATAGTGCATTTGGCTAAGGACGGGCAAAGGACACATGCGAGTGGAACACACCCCTCAACTCAACACAGTTGAGTTAGGTGAACGCAAGGCATTTCTAGTTGGTTTGGGATGCGTCCATTATTGTCTTGCTTTCTTGTTGTTAATTGTTTTATTCTTTTTATTTTACATTTTTCATCAGTGCAAGTGCTGAGAATTGCGGCGATACATTTTCCTTTATTACTCAATCATTCACAATTTAAAGCACACACTCTGATTACAAAAAGTAAAAGAATTAAAGACAGGACCAAATTAAATGCACAGAAGTAAATGGTGAAATAATTCATAAAATCAAAATTTGAATTAAATGAAGCATTTAAGACAAAATTCAGAATTTAAAGAGACAGGAATTCAATAAAGCAATTTTAAACATAGTATTGAGATATGGACCGAAAATTGCGTTGTCTTTGGTGATCGCAATCCACATCTCCGTAGGCGGTCAGTCTTGCCTGCTCAATGTCTTTAAGGACATTTCCCCTTCCTTGTAGATCCCGGGGCTTCTGAATTGCTGGGCAGTGTTCCAAGTGTTCGACTTCTTGGCTCAGAGGCCAACTGGCCCACTTGGATCTCCAGATTACTTATAGAGGACGCTTGTGCTTGCATCACTGCATCATTCTTATCCACATATTGCTTCAGCAGCGTCTCTAGCCAGCCTTCCGAGGTGTTAGATGATGATGATGGTTGTTGGTTATGCGGTCTTGATTGCCCCTAATTGTGGTGAAATGGAGGATTTCCTCTACTGCCCCCTTGATGGTTCATTGGCCCCCCTAGGTTGGGATTGCCACCCCAACCAAAGTTAGGATGGTTTCTCCAGCTCGAATTGTAGGTGTTGTTGAAGGGTTGTTTTGGATAGCACACACTTGCTGAAGATTCAATGGGCATCCATCAGCTCCGTGAGCCCCTCCATAGTTGACGCAACTAATTGCAGCCACTTGAGCCGGCACAGCGGGTTGCGCTGATAGTGAAGCAATGGCTCCTTGATTAATTGTCATTGATTGGAGGATTGAGGTCACCGTGACCATCTGGGTGGCCAACATGGTCATTGTCTCCACAGAGACAATGGCTGTTTCAGTTTTCCTTCTATCGGCACCTCGGCCTCCATATCCATCATCTATCCAGTCATCCATATTCCGCGAGATGCGGTCGAGGATGACTTTGGCCTCTATGTATGTCTTGTTCATAAAACCTTCTTTCACGGAAGCGTCAGCAACAGCCTGCATTGCTCTACTCAGGCCATTGTAGAATGTTTCCATCAAAACGCAGTCGGGAATCCCGATATGCGAGCAGTTTTTCACCAATCTTCTGAATCGCACCCAAGCGGTGCTCAGGGTCTCATTCTTCTTCTGTTCAAAGTTCAACACATCCTTTCGTCTTCTTGCGTTGATGGCAGATGGAAAGAACTTCTTCATGAACCGCTCCACCAACTACTCCCATGAAGTGATCTCGTTGGGATCCAGTGAATAAGCCCACCTCTTAGCCTCGTCCCTCAAGGTGTAAGGGAACAGATACAATCTTATATTTTCTAGGTGACACTAGGTAGGGAGAAATTGTCGCACATCTCGACAAAACTGGTCAGGTGGGCATGTGAGTCTTCACCTTGCAGACCCCCAACCTGCCCGGCATTTTGAATCATCTGCAACATGATCGACTTGATCTCAAAGCACGCATTCTTCTCCACAGTCGGCCTTGAGATTCCAGGTGAAAAATCATACAGGTTGGGTGCTGCATAATTACGCATTGGGATGTTGCAATCGGCCGCTAGGAAGACAGGATCCTGAGCCCGTCGAACAGCCTCTTGGTTTACCATTGGCACCGCATTATCGTTATTGTCCGCCATACTGGCTGCTTTCTTTAGCCGATTTCTGTTCTGACGTACCCTTGTGTGGAAAGTTCACTCGATCTCAAGGTCAGCTACAAATTTCGGTTCAGCACCAGTACTCATAAACCGTCAGGTTACTCTCCACGTTGAAAAGCCAGTATAATGAGATCTGCCCTATAAAATACCAAAACACACTCAAACAATAAACTGTTAACCAGATCCCCGACAACGGCGCCATAAACTTGTAACGGGATTGGATTGATGATATAAAGTGCTCACAATGATGCGATACTACTTCTAGATATGCGTTAATTATGGGTATTCATGTAGTATGCCATGCGTTGTCACAAGTTTCCTTACGATGGAACCAAGTATAATTCCACCACAAGTTTCTCGGTGTGATCGAGGTCGAACACAGGGACTGGTTTAGATTATTGTGGTATGTTCATGATACATGCGACCAGGTTTTCAATCTTTAAAAGTATGTTTGTACAAGTATATAAATTGCAATAAAATAAAGGAAAGCAGTAAAGATGCGATAAAAACATAAAAATATAGTAAACCTAAGTTAGATGATACAAGATACAGACTTCATGTACAAGATGTTGGGATTAAGGCTGGCTGTGAAAGTTATGCAAAGACATGGGATGCGGCGACAAGTCTTATGAACAGAATAGAAAGAGAAAGTCAAATAATACAAACAACACGAGTTCTTAATTGGATTGAAGGTACAAATATTGTTCCGCTCTTCTCTTGGTGTACACCTCTCAGTGATCGGTCGCGCTCTCACATGTCTGTGGTGAAACAGAGACTAACATAATGAACACAAGGTTGCTTCCATGTCTGGAAGTACTACTCGCTTTAGTTAATGCATTCTTCTGACCTTCTCTCGATAGATCAGAATGACACCTTCACTTCTGCTCTCACAGGTGAAGATATGTCTAGCATGCTTTAGCTAAACGTATTTTATATCTTTAATACAGATTAAGTTCTTAGTGATTCATATCGCTCATCAGGGGGTCAAGAGACATCATGAAGAAAGTAATGGATGGGTGAACGAAAATAGATAGAAAATGGTAAATGGAATCTATCGAAACATTTAATATTTATACCAAGTGTTTGATACATGGTGTGTGAATGAAGAGATAAAGAAAACATGAAATACACAATGAAAGAGAGATAGAACAGATACAAACAAGTGCCAATGTCTTGGCACAGATTTGATGGAGATCTACTTGCCGGATAGGATGGATTTGATAGTAGGAAGAGCTTCCCTCTCAGGCTTGCTCTACCGGTAGCAGGGATCTTTGCACAGAGCTTCCGATCGGGTGTATGGCAGGTTGGATCTGAGATTCACCTCTCGGCCTTATCTCGTCTTCTTCCCGGATTTCTTCGCTTAAGCACTCAGCTCAGCCTTTTCTCTACAATCTAGCCGCACTTAGCTCTGTATCAAGTAGCATATCTTTTCTCTGAAATAAATGGGGTATTTATAGGTATAGATCTTTAACTCCAGCCTTGTGGTCCTCACTCATGGTTATGGTAATTCCGAAGATGGAGGGATATTATTCCTTCTATTATGCAATCAGACCGTCAATCCTGCACAACCGTTAGTTGTACACGTGTCTCAATCCTCCGCTCTTGCATTGCTCAGCTGCATCTTTCGATCATCGCATGCGTTGTTTGTTTTTATTACCGCATGCGGTTGAAGCATACCTCTTGGATCGACTGTCGTATTGCGCCGTCATTGCTGTAATCGTCTCTTCATTGTTGATTGACAAGTGTAATGTGACAGAGATGCATTGATTAGTCTCTCGTGAGCCTTGAGCGCAAGCGGTGACTTGGTCTCTTGCAAAATAGAGTAAAGTTCGGCTTGTCTTCCATCTTTTTGGTGTTAATGGGTGTAATCTCAAACATTTATAATTATTGCAATACTAGGCTAATTTTCATACAATTGGTGCATAATTACTAACTTTTGGTCGCAATATCTAGATAAGGTGGCATTAATAAATTGTATTTCTACAAGTTATCAGCTGGTTTGGATGCAACTTTCTTTGGTGCTATTTGTTGATTTGTTGATTTGGATAACGATAGAGAGTTGAGAGGTAGAGATGTCCCACTGGGCATTCCAATTTTGTTCACATAAGTTTCCAGAAGAAACTTGTTTCATAGAGTCGAACTTGATTTTTTGTATTAATTTCATTATAACGAGTATAATCTCTAATACATAATCCTTCGATGCTTTTAAAATAAACTATAATCTTTAAGCTAGTTGATCTTCTTGGATGATCGACCTTTGGGCTTGATGATCTTCTTGGATGATCGACCTTTGGGATTGTTGATCTGCTTGGATGATCGATCTTGAGCTTGATGATCTCCTTGGATGATTGGTCTTTGGACTTCATGATCTCCTTGGATGATCGACCTTTAGGCTTGATGATCCTCTTGGATGATCGACCTTTGGGCTTGAAGATCTTCTTAAGGGATCAATGTTCTCATGAGTCTTTCAGTGAAATGTATTTTGTGGAGTTAAATTTGTGTTGATGTAGATTTGATGTGGATATGATTCGATCTCTAGTACTTGATCCTCTGACTCTCTCTCAATTAAATGTGTACGCTTTGTGTATGGAAGTGGAGCATGTGGATATTCTTGAAGTTGGAGTCTTGGAAGAATGCTTGTATCTCCAAAAGACTTCAATCTTCAAGTGTGGTTAGCTTTAGGAGTCAAGGAGTCTTTTGATTGTAGAGAATTCTCTATAAGCTCTCTGGAGTCTAAAATTTCTGACCCCCACAAATGAAGAGAACTTCTCTATTTATAGAGTTCACAGTTGGGCTCAGTGAGCTTGGGCTTGGTTGTTCCATGGATCTGGCCCTTGGGCCCATTTAATTGGATTTGGGTATTCTTTGGCATTTGTGTCAAATTAAGCATATTCTTAGGTCTAATTTAAATTTAGCCCAAAATTTAATATTTAATTAGACCAAAATAATTAATTTGATCCAATGGTCAAGACAAAAACACATGGCATCATCGGGATTTGCCAATTTATGACTTCATTTTCTACTTGAGACACATGTCAACTTTTAATTAGTCCCAAATTCAATTAATTTGGTAAATGACGTGGAATTTTGTGATTGGTCTAGAATTTCTCATTCAACAGATACGACCTAATTTGTAATTGTTACAAATGATTTGACCCAAAACATTAATGTGGAGAAATGTGAGTGGGGGTATCCTATATAAACTTTTTTTATATGACTAGATTGCAAAATAATATATCCCTCTTTGTAAATTCGTTAATTGAAGAGATTAATATTTTACAAAATGATCATATGTAATCAATCTTAATCCTGAATGAATTATGAACTTCTGCTTATGAGAGCTCGTCCTTTGATTTGGATGGGTGAGAGCCGACTCAATAAACCTACCATTTTAAGGACTTAATCAAATATGGAGTAGGGAATATAATTTCACAAGATGGAATTCACTCATTCCTACATAGGGTAAGTAGTTGATTCCGAGACTTGAAGAATGGGGTCCACTAGCTTAATGGCCCGAGAGGGACTTTGTTATGGTTGGATAAAAAATAAATTGTTCATTAGATGATCAATGATATTTGAGGATACAGAGGCAAATACAAAGTTAAAATGGATATTTGACCCAGTTGTAATTATGAACAACGTGTGAATGATCGACTTACATATTGTGATTATACCATGGACACAACACATCATACAGTGCATAAGAATGCAACTATCAGTCTATAGTTGTTTGCCTCATAGTTAATGAATGGAGATTAATTAATTAAATAGTTTAATTAATTAATTTTGAATCGTTGGAACTTATATGTGCAGGTCCATAAGGTTTACTTGCTAGCTTTTAATGGATCAACAAGGACCAAAGGATTGAAAGAATAATTTGAAATGTTCAAATTAATTTAAGAAAAAATATATTTATTGGATCAGATACAATTAATATAGAACGTAATGTTTGTAGATACACTACTATATAGTTCATTGTCAATATGGTTCATATTTAACCTATATAATATGAAAGAATTAATATATTTAAATATGATTCAAATAATAAATTAATATGACTAAGATTTATATTAGAACTATGAGTTAATAAATTAATACGAATATGATTCAACTATAAGTTAAGAAAGGAATCGGCATTCGAATATCATTCAAATATTCATTTAATTGAATATGAGATATTTAATTAAAGTTATTAATTAATTAAACAATATTTTTTTAATTAATGGATTAAACTCCCCTTTCTTAAAAGGGAGTAGGGTAATAGTAACTAACCACTAAAACTAATACGACGGATTAAAAAGAGAGAAGAGTTTTCTCTCTGAGGCTCATGTTTTCATATTCTTTTTTTCATTACAAAAGAAATACAGAAAAAAAAAGGTTGTCTGCACTTCTTCTTCTTCCGTTCCGATTATAATTTCCCTCACATTCAAGAAAGACTCCAACCAGATGGTACCTTGCCAAGAGACGTAACAAGGACGACTTATTGGAGAATAGATAGTTATGGGAGATCTTGATCGACATCGGAGGAAGAGAAATGTTGGAAAAGAGATTTTCAAAGGTATAGTATTCTTTTCCTATTTGTGCTTAACCATAAAAACTAAAACATGAGATTAGTTTGTAATTTAGAATTTTCTAAACTTTTATTTAAAACAAAATCAAAAATAAAAGGTGATCATGTGCTTCTACTAGGATTTGATCCTCTCTATTGGAATCAAAACTTTTTTTTTTTTTTTGCTTGTTTAATATTTTAGATTTAAAAGTTAGAAACAATATAGTGGGTATCTTTTTTCTATACATGTGATGTATGGTTGATGTTTTAAGATTTGCATAACAGATGTTTAGGTATTTGACAGTATAGATTTACAGTTTTTACATTGATTTGATCAATATAAGGGCATATTTTTTTGGCATTAATTACTGTAAATCGAGACTATAAGTCTTTGTTGTTCGTGGTAAGTCGTTTCTGTGAAAAAACCTAAAACATAAGAGAAAAGCAAAGTTCATAATGCAAAACCGAAGGAATTCCATGTGCAGCTTCCGCCTGTCGTCTTATATTTGTCATTAAAGCCTCTAACTGCCATGACTTGTTCGACATGGAAACCCTTGGAATCGAACAATTTTTTCCGGGCATGAAAGGTGTGGAAGTTGGCCGAAAATTAAGGTCGAGGAGCCTAATTTGGGAAGATCGTGGCAAAATAATTATCTAGATTTTAGGAATTTTAAAATTAATGTGATTTTAAATTTTTTTATTCTATGAATGCCAAAACTTATCTATTATTGCTATTTAATTTAATGATATATTAGATATATGTTTGAATTAAATTAATTTATATGTTGCATATAGTATGTCATATAGATGACAATCTCACTATAGATTAAGCATGTCATGCATTATATTTAATGTTTAAGTTTATGTCGAAAATTGATGTGGGCAGGAATATAATTTTTTTTTATTGATTATAGTATAAGAGTGAAATAAAATAATTAATGAAAAGTTAAATGCATGTAATATGATTTTATTAATTAAAATATAAATGCTATATTGGTTAATTAATGGAATTATTAGATATGCGTGTTATAAGTTTTATGTTTCATTAATTTAAAATATAAATGTTACGTTAGGTAATTATTGAACAATGTTTATTCTTGATTTCTTTCTTTATTTTTTTCCTTTTTGGGTAATACTTCACTAAAAAAAAAAATTCTAAATGATTTCTTTTTCTTCTTTTGCGGCAAATAAATCAATTGCTATGAACATGAAACTTTCCTCTTTTTATTTATTTATTTATTTATTTATTTTTTTGAATAAAAACCCTTAACCAAACATTGCCACAATATTTATGCAGGATTTCTAAGGCCCTTTTTTAGGACAAAAAGAACTATAAAAAAGAGTTTTTTTTTTTTTTTTTTTTTGTATTTTTTTGTATAGAAAAAGATAACTTAACTTAACCACTCTCCATTAGAGACGATCAAGTGATATTAAATCAAGAGAAATACAGCTTTATCTTTGCTTGGGGAAAGAGATCATTTTTTTTTTCTTTTCTTTCCTTCATTTCTTCCTTTTTTTTTTCTTTTTTTTTTTGGTGAATGCCCAAATCTTAATATAATTAATGCAACTCCTTTATTGTTGCCACAATAATCCAATAGATAAGCGGACTCATAAATTATTTGAATGATTAATAAAAGTGATTTATAGCATTATTATTCAATTTAATCTGACTATTTTACAAATCAAAGCATGAGTAAATATCCTTTTGGCAGAGAATGATAGATCTCGTTATCGTGGACGATTTGAAAGATATAGTTGAGGGACATGTATGATTAGGTTCTACTTGACATATCTTAACTAAACCTTTATGAGGGAATGATAAGACTTACAAATAAGTTAAAAGGAATGAGTTTCAAGTTAAAGACACAAAAGATTTTTTTTTTTTTTTTATTTGTTTAGATCAAAGATATATGTGTGGGTGAAGAAAACATAGAATTGATATGTCATAATAGATTGTGCAGGTGTGTACTTCCCAGCAAATAACCTCTTCCTTATGCTTCATGTAATAGACTTCTCAAACCAATTATATGCTCTAACTCAAAACAGAATCATATTTATTCTGAAGACTAACTTTTTTAGATTGTTTCTCAATGAGTTGATCATAAATGATGCACCTACTAATATGTCAATAGTCACTTAGGTTTGATTTTTATTGTGAAAAGTTCTTCTCGTCTGAAAAACTTATTACCCCAACTGATATGTCGAGGATGATTAGATGACTATCACTACAATTGATCATATGACTTTGAAGATCTTTTGTATCCTTGGTTTAAATGTCATGAGTGGTAAGTATTCATATCGAATCGAGTAGCATCAAAAGGCTTCCAACATTTCTAGGCAATGTCCTTCTTGTATTCTTTATAGAAAAGAGCTTTGTCTGTTGTCATAATTAAGTAAACGATATACAACAATATGGTAATTCCGTATCCTTGCATACCTCCATTTGTATGTACTTGTAATAAATTAGAGATCAAACTGACTTGTAAACTTCTTCCAATAGTGAAAACATTGTAGCTATACGTATATCATCTTCAACATTAAAGGATCCCAAAATGTTTTTTTTTCTCTTCTTTTTTGCACTCGCTAGTCCTTGATTTTTTTTTCATTTTTCTTTCTTTTTTTCCCTCTTCTACCTCATTCCTTTTGTCTTCTTTTGTTTTGATGACTATTTTCTCACATATTTTCTGTGATAGCCGAGTCTATACACACTCCATGAGAGAAAATCACCACAAATAAATGCATATGCATGTATCTTCATAGTTACAAAATAAAGTTGTCATGTTAAAACTCATCTGCAGTTAAAGTTCGAATTTCGATGCCTTTAATAGGGAAAACAAATTGGTGGAAGTAATGAAGGCTCAAAAGATACCACTAATCTTTTTCCTTTTTCTTTTCTCTTTTTTCTCTTTTCTTTTCTTTTCTTTTCTTTTCTTTTTTCTTTTTTCTTTTTTATTTTATTTATTTATTTATTTTTGCCTCCATTCCACCTTACTCAATGAAGACGACTCCGTAGTAAATATACCACATTACTTGGTAGTACTTTAGATCTCAACAAACTTAAATGTGTTACGTTTTCAAAGGTAGCTCTGAAATGAATTATGAAATTCTTGATTATCTGCCTACAGTTTGAACTTGTGCTTAGTTCTTCAATGAAGAGTTATTGTCTTAAAAAAAATTACTCACTTTATTTATGAGAAGATGTGAATAAGGTTAACCAAAGGGGGGAAGGGTATTTGATTAGGAAAGATATTCAAATAAATTGGATTTGAATTTTATAGGCACGACAAAAGTGTTAAAAATGGGTAAGTCATCAAGGAACTTAGATATATAAAACAATAGATCAAATTGCAAGTCTCGACATGACATGAGATGGTACCAATAAGAGTTAGATATTATTAATTACTATTGTTGCCAAAATTTGGATACGGAAAAACACATTTATCTTCTTGTGATAACAATGCTATATTTCTAATTTGAGGAAGAACGTGACCTACAATATCGAAAGATTTTTCAAGAGCGTGGTGCTTGCCACATAAGCTCAGATGCTTAAGTCAGAAGATGTAACCATGTTGCAAGTACAAATTTTGCGTATTAGAATGGACTTACTTCCTTTGGAGCTATCTAGATGTATTTATAGGTGTAGGTGACCTAGAAACCCTCCCTTTAAGATTTTTCGAGGTGCATTAAGTTTATCCTTTGACTTACTGGCCTAAGGCCTGCGAGAAAGATGCTCTTTTTGGCATTTTGCTAGGGTCAGCTTCAACTACCTTAGTTCTATTTTTGGCCCACAATGATAACTTTGGCTAGAGCATGCGTGAGGCATGCCCCATTATGTATTTGGGAGGCCAGCTCAGACCAAGGCCAAGGTCGAAGTTATCCTCTTCTCTGAGTCCCATTTTTGTCCTAAGTTGTTACCCTAAACTTGAATCATGCTATCTTCTCGAACTTTGTTGCTTACATTCTTAGCAAATATCATTTGTACCATTTGGATCAAAATCACCCAGAATATTAATCTCCACTCATAAGTTTGGGATCATGGTTTTGTTGTCTACACACCGAACCTGGTACACCATTCTTGGAAGTATGATCTTTATCACACTTCAATGGCATATGTTGAAGGGACCGAATCTCCAGCGGAAACATTTGAACGCTTTTGTTTTGATTTTGGGAAGATGAAAAAAAAAAATAAAAAACCACTCACAGGTTTGGGATCATGGGTTTGGTGTCTTCACACCGAACCTTGTACATTATTCTTTGGAGTATGATCTTTATCGCACTTCAATGGCTTATGCTTCCCCAGCGAAAGAGTTGGAACGCTTTTGTTTCGATTTTGGGAAGATGAAAAATACAAAAAAAAAATTATATACTAAATTATAGAAAAAAATTTCATGCTATAATTTAAATAGGTTAAACATAGGATGAAGAAGAGAAGAATTGCCCTTGTAGATTCTTTTTTTCACAGCAAATCCTCCCCTTTGATAACACCTTCAAAGGGTCTTCCTTGACTATGACTCTTGGCAAAAACCACTGGTGGGAATGTTATTTGAAAGATAAAGGGAATTGAATGAGGAGAATCCCAAAATTGAACAGAGAAATCTTCTATAGTTTTTGTTTGGAGAGAGAATAAAAATGTCATTCATCCTTCACAGAAGGCTTATATGATGTTTTAACGAGAGGGAGAGGGCAATTACCCACTTCTCCACTCCAATGGGGAGTTATTAATTAATTAATTACTATTTAATTTAATTAAATAATAATTAATTTAATTAAGTATAGCATATTTAATTAAATAAAGATTTGAATCATATTCAAATACATATTTCTCTATTAGCCTATAAATTTCATTCATATAATATATAACTCATAGTTTTAATGTAGATCTTATTCAAATAAATTAAATTTTTAAATCAAATTCAAATGAACTAATTCAACTATAATAGTTTAAATCAAAATCATATTTATAACAAACTATATAATAATATATCTATATACTCTATCTTTTGTATTAATCATATCATATACAATTAATACATGTTTTTTATAGCTCTCAGAAAAGGCTATTATTCCTAGCTTAATTTGGACTTGTTATTGGATTTTATGTGTTTATTGTTTTATTTTGTAGGAACCGAGCAATCAAGATGTATAATTGGTGATTTAGAGTTGAATGGGATTAATTTGAAGAAAATTGGAGTTGATTTGAGCATCTGAGCTTCAAGAGAGTTAAAAATACCGAAATGCCCCTATTAGAGTATCGCAATCTTCGTGATTTTCCTAGCCCCAAAGTTCTCCCGACGCTTGAAGGTAGAATGCTAAGGTGCAGGGTAGCATCGCAATGCTCCCATCAGTGTTGCCATGCTACAAAAATTCAGATGGAGATGCCCTCATACGCACGCAAGTGAACATCAGCCCAACGTTGTGCCTCTATGCCTGACGCTCGAGACCAACTGCATTAGACTGTTGTAATGCTTTATCTAGTGTTGCGATGCTACCACTTTTCTATAAATACATCCCTTCGATTTTAGGTTATTGGATGCTGAAAATTCATGGTGGCTGAAGGGTTGTGAACTTGGAGACTATGAAGGTAGAGGAGAGGCTTTACTATCTTCTATCCCTTTGATGTTTTCGGTATCGTTAGGTTAGATTTTAGTTTTAATTTAGGATTGTAAACATGTATTGACTTGAACTCTTTAATTTGTCTATGAATTTATGTGTTAATTTTCATCTATTTTCTTGGATCAAGAATTTGATGTCAAGTTCATGAGTTTTATATTTTCAGTTGATGTTGCAATTCTAAATTATGTTTTTATTTGAATCTGTTTAAATTCCCAAGCATGATTATTGATGTTGACTTTCACGCCTTATCACGCATGCTAATAACTCTTAGTCTTACTAAGGTCTTAAGTAGCAATAGTAATGAGGCTGATGGCTATTCCTAGGATGTCTAATTGCTAGATTCAAGGAATAATTTGATTAATTGAACATGGTTGTTTTGATGGTTAATTGACATAGTTGAATCCTAAATTTCAATGTATGTGTTTCTAGTTTTTTATGGCCACTAAGGACTTAATAGAATTTAGGAGCATGCAGATTAGTTAGGGTATGGTCTTTCCAACTTTAATTATTAATTAAGATGCTTGACTGATTTTGATTTAGTTAGTTGTCGACCTTTGTAGAGGGTAGTTAAATTGCATCAATTTGATAGCTATGCATGCATAATTTGAATGCAAAGTCAATTGGTAGAAAATGATGATTTAAATTACATTAAATGTTTATCTTGATCTGAAGACTAGATTAACCGATCCTTGTTTACATTTATCCATTTCATTTCAATTGTGTGGATATTTTCAAATTAATCAAAACCCAAAATCCCGTTTTTACTATTTTTTCCACATTCAAATTTAACTCGGGAGAGAATTAATTATGTGCCTCTCTATGGTTCGACCCTGTACTTACCACTATTGTTACATCTTTGTAGTGATAGGAGTTGTTCGGTAGTATAAATTTATTTTGACCAAGTCTAGAGCTTATTAACGACGTAAGATTTGGGACCTGTCAAAATGGTATCGTTGTTGAAGGAACTATAATTATAAAGGACCTAAGAATGGAAGCGGATCGTCCAAACTCCATTGTGAAAGAACACATACATTTACAGTCATACAAAAACGTTATGCATTAAATCATAGATAACAACATGTTTTAAATTAAATAAAAGGATCAAGAAAACAATACCTTTGAAGAACATTTCTTCAAGTGTATCCCTCAATCAAACTCGAACACAACGAGTAAGAACTCGAACTCCTCGAAGACCAGCAAGTATGAACTCGATCCTCGAACAGATTTGGACCCTACCACTAGATTACCTTGGTATTCTCGGTGTGAGAATCCAGGAGTGGTGGGCTCTGACTAATTTTGGTTTGAGGGAAAGATTGAAATGAAGGAAGAGACGATCGAGTAAGCGAGTAAACTATCATGTAGAAGATGGAAGTCTATTGCATAGATTTGATACTCGATCATTTAGATACTCTCAAGCTATGGTCTAGTAAACTCGACGCTATCGTGTAGTCACTCGATAGTGATTCTGATAACTCGTGGGAACAATAGTAAACTATTTTCTTTTTATCCCTCATGTTCCATTAAACCACATAACTACCCACTAAGGTTGGTTAGTGAGAAAAAGAAATTTAATTATCATATAATTAATAAATTGTAAATAAATACAATAACTAACTTATCATATTATATTTATAACCTATAGTTTTAATATTGCATCATATACAATATATAAACCATAGTTCTTTTTTCTATTTGATGACATTTAATATAAATCATATTTATATTAAATTTAATAACTATGAATCTTATTCATAGAATTTATATTTGAATCCTATTCAAATACTAGTTCCTCCATTCAAATAATAATGTATCAAATACATTATATCAATTATATCATATATAATTGAAATAATTTAATTTAATCAAATTCCTTCTTGTTAATTTGAATATTTCAAACTAACCCAAATACTGATTTTCAACTTGAATTCATTGAGCTACCAAGGGAACCTTATGGACCTATAGCTTAAAACTCCAACGGTATGTGAATAACTGACTAACTTTTTAATCATATTATCCACCATCCGTTAACTATCGGACACTCCACTAAAGACCGACAACTACACTCTTCGCACTACATATATATTTCTGTGTCTATTACATATAACTAATCAATAGTACGATGACCCTTCACAAATTGCTCGTAAGTATAGTTGGGCCAATTTACCATTTTTTCCCTTTAGTTACATCTAACTTCTTAAGTACAACTGATTCCTCTCATGAACAATAGATCATAGTCCCACTATGACTAAACCCCTCTTGGTCCAAGAGAGGGTGTGGCACCATATTGTTCAAGCCCCAGAATCAGCCCTTAAGGGAGCAATTTATCTATTTACCCTTATTTCGGGGAAGGAGTGAATTCCATCTTGTGTAACTGGATTCTCAGCTACCCAATCAGACGAATCCCCAAAATGGTAGGCTTGTTAAGTCGGCGATCTAGCCACTCTCACCCATGAAAATCAAAGGACTGCCCTCATAGGCCAGAGTTCACAACTCACTCAGGATTAAGGTCATGTTACCTATGGTCATCCTAGTAAAATAAAAGTCTCAATTATGAACGGCATTATATAACGAGACTAAACATTTCATGGTCCGGTCTTCTACAAACTCCTTTGTATAGAATATTCTTGCTCGCATATCTAATACATGAATGATCAAGATTAGATCATTTCTTACACTTTACAGTATTTGTAACACCTACAAAATGGGCCATACTCGTAGTGTCACCAGGATAAGGTATCACTCCTTATCCATATACTACAGACCATTTAGATTATCACTTAAAACATGATCCACTTGTGTGTCTCCACATACATGTTTAAGTTACAACGATAACCATGGATCTTAGTTTATTGGTTTGTGGTTAATGCAACTAAAATATCAATTATTTCATAGATTGAAGTGAATAAAATATCATATATTATCAATCACAAAGTGTTTGTTCATACAAATGTTTACAAACTACAGAACCCTACGAGATTTAGGGCATCAACCCCAACAGTTGCCAGGGAAGCACGCCAATTAATATCTTTTAGTTGAAATTGACTGTTAATTTTAAAAACCCAAAAATATTTTTCTTTTCTTATGGCAGACGATTTGAATATCTATTATGCGCTTCAAGCGAAGTATGCGGCCTAGCGTAGAGCACAAGAAGTGAATGAGTTTAATGAGCTTAAAAGTCAAATATCTGAACTAACCTCTACAGTTCAAGTTTTGGCTACTAAACAAATTCAGATTTCATATGGTCCTGAGCGCGAATATTATCCTCATTGGGAGATGCCTAATGTTCTGGGAACTTTCAAATTTCTTTAGAAGATTTGGTTAGGGAACTTTCCAAACGCTCTAGTGAGTTTGTGCAAAACGTCCCTACAGTTATCATGAACACTTGAGTCTCTAGCAGGATAGCTTCTATTCTGGACACGAAGCTGGAACTGAGTTTCAAAAATGGTGTGACCTCGTTGCTCAGATTATTGTATCAGTTGTGAGACTTGAAGAGTCTTTGGAAGAACCATCTTCTGAGAGTGTTGAGTTGAGCAATGGAGACACTCACATCGATGATCCCATAAAGCAACTAGTTCCTCCAATTTCTGATCAAGATAAGACGTTGGATTCCTTAATGTGTGAACTTGCTAATGATTTTTCTGAGTTTAAGTAGGAGCATGTTGAGTTTCACCTGGAGACTCAAGCCCCTATGCCATTTGAGGTTTCTTTGATCCCCATCTCGCATATTCAGTGCAGACCTTAGAGAATCATTTAGAGATTTCCATCGTCTTTGACACTGAGGCCGACTTTATGGAGGAACTCCCCTAGATCGATAATGATGACGATGTCTATCCTATTCCATGTTTAGAACAAATCAGTGAGGTTAAGTATGAGTGTATGCTTTACTTCGAGGATTCTTAGGTAAAAGAGTTAGAGGCTTCCAAGCATCAATCCGTTCTTTCTCTTGGTATTTCTTTTAGGAATATTGCTCATCTTTACCTTGCGAGTCAATTAAGTCAGTTGAGTTCGAGTCTTTATTTTCTGAAGATTCAGTCCTTGAGTCTTTCGATTCTTTATTTTTTCCTTTCTTGGAAAAAAATTAAAAGTTCCACATTTGACCTATCTGGTTCTTTTCAAAAGATGGAAACCCATATGGCTTTACCGGGCCATATCGACTCATCAAAGAAAGGACCAAAGAAATACAAGAATTTCTTTGTACCGTGACAGGGGACAGATCACATCGAGCAACTGATGCTAAAAATTTACGCTTCCTAGAGGTAGCCAGGTGAAAATTTTCTTTTATTTTTATTTTTATTTTCTAGTTTTTTCTTTTTAGGTTGATTTTTCAAATTAGTTTTAAAATTTTTTAGCTTAGTTTTCATCTAAAAAAAAAAAAATTAAGGCACAGCGTCGCAATGTTGCGAGGTAGAACTGTGTTAAAACGCATTTTTGCAGCATTAAGGGGTTTATTTCTTCATCTTCTTTCATTTTTTAGCCCATTTTCTCTCAGATCTTTCCCCTTTCCTTCACGATTATTCACCAAATCACGATTTCTTTGCTACTTTCTATGGATTCGATCAATTCTTCAAGTTTTTTCAACTATTGATCCTTAAATTTGTGGGTTTCATACCTAAATCGAGTTCTAGGGCTTTTTTGTGCAATCTTTGGGATTTCTTCAAACTTTACGTAAAATTTAAGCTTTTCATCTATATTTCCTCTATAGATTTACTAAATATGTTGAAAATCTCCTAGATTGTGCAGATTTATGCGTAATTTGAATTATGTTGAAAATTTGATGGATGATATTTTTGTTGAAATTGAAATAAATGTTGGGATTTTTTTGTGTGCAAGTGAAATTGATCCAAATTGTTATATATTTTATATGGGTTGGTAGATTTTGGAGGATTCATCGGATTTCTCCTAGGTCAGGAACCGATTTTGTGAGTTTTCCAATTAGATAAACATTCATGGGTCCTATGAGAGTAGGAAGGAGGGATGTTACTAGTACTAGTCGGAAGGGACGTGAGCCTAAGCCTGCTTTCGAACACCCTAGGTTTAGTTCCCAAGGGGTCATGGATAGATATCATTATGTCATTTCCTCTCCTGAGAGAGCCCTAATCTTAGAGGCCGATTTCTATCCCCATATCTCTGCTTAGATACAGCAGAGAGGGTGGGAAGCCTTGGCTAACCATCCTGACGAGGGGGTTGTTCCTATTGTTAGGGAGTTTTATGCCAATTTAGACGAAGATAGGGATTTATCATTAGTTAGAGACATTAGAGTCCCCTTTTCGTCTCTCTATATCAATGAGGTCTATGGGTTGACCGACTTCAATACAAGTACGGTAGATTCTACTTCCAGTAGTTCCCTAAACATAAAGTAATAGAATCTTTGTGTGGACTTGGGGTGGAGTGGGGTCAGTCAAGAGGCATTGCAGTTAGGTTTAAGGGGACAAAGATGTCCGTCTCCAGTCAGATTTGTCATGCATTTATATATTTTAGATTGATGCTAGTACTATGCCTAACAGACGTTATCAAGGATCGGGCCAAACTCTTTTATTGTCTAGTATAGGGATGTCTGTCAACAGGGGGGATCATTAGAGCCTTGTTCCACCATAGGTAGCCTTGGGCACCCAAGCTTGATTATCGAGCTCTGTCGGAGGTCCAGGGTAGAGATCCCTAACGACAAAGAGAGGATGGGACATTGGGCACCCATTTTCAGATCGTCAGTTGCTGCATTTCGCGGGTGTGGAATGGAGGAGCTAGACGAGGACGATCAGGAGGACAAGGATGTCCCCGTAGCAGAAGAGCTTCCCTGTGCTGATCCCCAAGATCAGTACAATATGCCCATGGTGGAGGAGTCGTTTGGAGAACAAGCTTTGAGGATTTCTACTGAAGCTCTTAGGGTAGCCACTGACTCCTTAAGGGTGAGTCAGAAGACTATTCATCGAGCGAGGCATCTAGAGAAGATGATGAACTACATCTATCAACAAAACCATCTTTACTATACCTGCATCGGTTTCCAAAGTGATCTTCAGAGGGAATCAGACTCACCAGACTTCGATTGAGGCTAGCCTTCCTTCTTATGCCCTCGGTAGTATTTTTCTTTTCCTTTCTTTTTTTTTTTTTTTTTTATTTGTAGTTTGCAATTTTTCTTTCTTTTAGTTTTGATAACTTCTTTTTTTTTGTTTTATTGGTTTCTTTTTCTTTTGTTTCTCTTTTATTTTTCCTTCTTTTGTAGGTCTCTCCTTGGTAAAAATAAAATAAAACAAAACAAAAAGTAGCCAAAGCGAGGAGAGCGGTAACCCAACCACCATCCCGTGCGCAACTATGTTTTTAGGGGAGGTTTTATGTTCCCTCGTCCTTTTTACTTTTTAGCTTTACTTAAGATACATTGGGGACAATGTATGGCTTTAAGTTGGGGGTAGGGTACCTGTTAGATAGTTAATATTAATCATGATCTGGAGTCCTTGAGCAATATACTCAAACTATATTTCTTGATGATGTATGCTATGATTACTATGTTTGCTCTGCTGCTTAGGTTGTTATAATGAGTAGTTTATGACGTACTATTCCTATGATAAAATTTTCATGGAAGAATGTTTGGAAAGCATGATCTTGGTTTTTAGCTCATTTTTTTAAAAAAAAAAAAAATTCTTGTCTCTCATGCATCTTTAAATAATTGTTTTACGAAATTAAAGTCTTGAATGCTTAGAATTGGATTATCTGGTTTTTATTCCTTTTGTCACCCTAAAAGGTCCACCTTTGACTTAGGAGTAACCTTGTTTTAGAGCAAACCTAGACAAAGTGGATAAAATAAGGCCTTTTGTGTATTAAAAAAAATGAAGAAAGAAAAGAAAATTAGTTGCAATTCTGAAAAAAAAAAAAAATTGAAAAAATAATAAAAAATGAGACAATAGCTAGCTTGCCTACAAAAAAAATAGTGTGTGTGCATGCATAGAGGTGAAAAGAGCTACCTCCGCCATGTCTAGTTAGGGCCCCGTGAGAAAAGAGTGGATAGTTTCCTAGCAGTGGGGTGTGAAAGCTAGCTCTCTATGTAAAATAAATGTTCTTTTATGTTTTATGTGTGTGTGTTTAGGCACCCTTGTCTTAGTGTTGCCCTTTTCTTTTTGCAAATTTGGTATGTTCAAGGTTGATAATCGAGCCAGAGTAGGGGGAAAACGGGATGTGGACCTTATAAAACTTTTCCAGGCTATGCAAGCTTAACTAGCAAGACTCTAGGCTCACTCATGCATGAGTAGATTAATAATCATTCTTAAAATTGTTCTTCATTGATTGATTGTAATTGAATTTTGTTCTTGATTACAAACTTTATTCTAATTGACTGTAGAGATAGGAGTAGCAACTTTGCAACTGGAGTTAGCATGTGTTTTATGTTTTCTTGATTGCGTATTTCTACCTTGCTCGGGATGAGCAAGAATTAAGTTGGGGGTGTTTCATAGCTTTCAGAAAGAGCTATTATTCCTACTTAATTCTGGCTTGTTATTCGATTTTATGTGTTTATTGTCCTATTTTGTAGGTACCGAGCAATCAAGAGGTAGAATTGGCGATTTGGAGCTAAAAGAGGTTAATTTGAAGCAAATTGAAGTTGATTTGAGCATCCAGGCCTCAACGGAGTTAAAAAGACAAAAATGCCCCTGTTAGAGTGTTGCAACGATCGTGATTTGCCTAGCCCTAATGCTCTCCCCAGTTTGATGGCAAAATGCTAAGGTGCAGGGTAGCATCAAAGCGCTCCCATCAGCGTTGCCACGTTACGAACATTGAGACAGAGATGCCCTCCCGCGCGCAAGTGAGCATCAACCTAGGTTGTGCCTTTATGCTTGACGCTCGAGGCCAAGCACATTAGAGCGTTGCAATGCTCTATCTAGCATTGTGGCACTGCCACTTTTCTATAAATACATCCCTTTGATTTTAGGTTATTGGATGCTGACAATTCATGGCAGGTGAAGGGTTATGAGTTTGGAGGCTATGGAGGCCGAGAAGAGGCTTTACTACCTTCTGTCCCTTTGATGTTTTTGGTATCGTTAGGTTAGATTTTAGTTTTAATTTTGGATTGTAAACATGTATTGGCTTGAACTCTTGAACTTTTCATGAATTTACGACTTAATTTTCATCTAATTTCTTGGATCAAGAATTTGATGTCAATTTCATGAGTTTGCTATTTTCAATTGATGTTGCAATTCTGAATTATGTTTTTCTTTGACTCTGTTTAAATTCGCAAGCATGATTATTGATATTGATTTTTACGCTTTATCGTACATGCTAATGACTCTTAGTCTTACTAAGGTTTTAAGTAGCAATAGTAATGAGGCATTTGATGGCTAGTCCTAGAATGTCTAATTGCTAGGTTCAAAGAATAATTTGGTTAATTGAACATGGTTGTCCTGGCGGTTAATCAACATAGTTGCCAAAATCTTAATGCATGTGTTTCTAGTTCTTTATGACCCCTAAGGACCCAATAGAATTTAGGAGCATGTAGACTAGTTAGGGTATGGCCTTTCCAACCTTAATTATTAGTTAGGATGCTTGATTGGTTTCGATTTAGTTAGTAGTCTTATTGGTTACCTCGATCTTCCACCATGTGTGCTTCTCCATCGATCAGCTCGATTAACTAATCTTCATCTCTTCTTTACTTCCACATCTTCTAACAAAAAAATATTTCCCATGTAATTTCTCTTAATGTCACGTGCCTATGTGGTCGACCACGACAATGGGACAAGCATGCCTACCCTGGGTTTGCAATCACACTCCTGTCTAATTAAAAAGTAGTCGTCTCCTTGTAGTCTGAGTCTTCCAGGTATTGCTTCTTAGGTAGTCTACCTTGACAATAAGACAATTCTTTTAGGCTAGTTTCCAACTTTTTTTATTGTTGCTTAAGAGAGGATTTAAATGCCCACGTCATGCTGGTCGACCCTGACTTCTCTAGTCTCATACCAGTTATTGTTTTTTATCATTTTATTTTATTTTATTTAAAGATAACTAAAATTATACTGCAAAATGAGATATTTTATTCGCAACAGTTTAGCTAAACATGTAACCTATCAAAATTTTCTAAAATGGCGATAACCTAATGATAATAAACTTTTAGATGCTTTGCATTCCATGGACGAGGGAGAGTCCTCCCTTCCTAATTTGCTAATGCATATGTACTGAGTTTGACTATGCTAACAACTTATTACATAGCTTCCCACATTAGTCCAAGTGCCTCTGCAGTTGTATCGTAATATTCTGCATTACGATGTTGGGACACTTGAAGTCATTGCTACTACCACGCGATTTGTTTGAGCTATTTCATGAAGCTCCAACTCAATCTTCTTTTCAAGAGCCAACTTTAGAATCAGCTCCTTCAGCATGAAGCACTTTTCAACCAGATGACTAACGACTCGATGATACTTACAGTAGTTATGATCATCTACTTTTCTTGCTTGTTTCGATCGTTTGCATTCCGACAATTGAATAAGTTGCTTCTTTAGCAGTTGCTCCAACATTTGACAATATCAGAGTCAAGAAATGGATAAACCTTCTCCTGTCTTTCTTTGAGAGTTAGGTGATGCTTCTGACCACCATCACACTTTCTTTCAAACATTGTTTCTTTTCCTTTGAAGGAAAATTTCAGTGGGGTCATCTGAACGATCATAGATTCTTTTGTGGCACTACTCATGATCTCTTTAGTGCCCTTAATTTCTTCCTTAACCTTTATTTCTTTAGGGACTAGGAAATCTTTAGTTCCCCTGTTGGCGATGCTCAACCCCATATCATGAGCTCGTGTTGCCAACTTCTCAAATGTATGAGGCTTTATCCCTTACATAATGTAGAGAAGTTCTCAATGCATGCCTTGGGTACACATCTCCACTACAGATAATTTAGTGAGTCCATCTTTGTAATCCAGACTCAAAGATCTCCATCGGTTGATGTAATTGATGACCGACTCTCCCTTCCGCTGTTTTTCATTGGTCAGCTCCATCGTGCTAACGGTGCGTCTTGTGCTATAGAAGCGGTTGAGGAACTCTCTTTCCAACTGTTCCCAGTTTTCAATCGCTTCCGGCTCTAGATCAATATACCAATCGAAAGCGTTTCCTTTTAAGGTACGCACGAACTGCTTGACTTGCTAGTCTTCTCTAGTTCCTGCATTTTTGTAGATTTCAATGAAGTGAGCGACATGTTGTTTCAGATTTCCCTTTCGATCTAGCTGTTGGAACTTTAGAGGTTAATACCCAGTTCGTATTCTCAGGTTGTCGATTCTCTTAGTGTACAACTTGGAGTACATAAAGGAAGATTGTGATGGTCCTCCATACTGAGCCCTTATGGAGTTTGTAATCATATTTTGCAACAGTTGAACTGACAGGGCAGCAACAGAGGTAGAGTTTTACGACTGGTCTTCCTGCAAAACAGTATTTTCTTTGTCATTGGCTTTTGTTGTTGGAGAATGATTCGACTCAGTGGTTTCTCGAGCTTGTATTTGATCTCTTAAAGTAGCGATTTCATGATCTCGCTCTTCTACAGCTTTCATTAGGAAATTTATCTTCCTTTCCATCTCTGCCATGGCTGACTCAACCGTTACGTTAGTCACCATGACAGATATTACATCAAAGTGCGATTCTTTATCTGATGGATCGGTAGCAGAAACGTGGCCACCAAACAAGAGATTTTCTCTAATAAAAATCCCGCCTTTAGTAAATTCCATTATTTGTTCCGTGATGACAGATCTTATGTAAGTATCGCTTGCGATGGTAGCTTTAGATACAACATTCTTTGGTGCCATTTATAGGTTTATTGACTTGGATGACGAGAGAGAGATGAGAAGTAGAGATGTCCCACTGGGCATGCCAATTTGTTCGCACGAGATTTTAATAGAATTTTATTTCGTGGAACTTGAACTTTATATTTGTATTAATTTTGTGGAAAATGAGTACAATCTCTAATACATAATATTTTGATGCTTTCAAAATAAATTATAGTCTTCAAGCTGGTTTATCTTCTTGAATGATCGGCCTTTGGGCTTGTCGATCTTCTTGGATGATCGGCCTTTGGGCTTGATGATCTTCTTGGATGATCGGCCTTTGGGCTTGTTGATCTTCTTGGATGATCGACCTTTGGGCTTGATGATCTTCTTAAACGATGGACCTTTGGGCTTGTTGATCTTCTTGGAGGATTGGCCTTTAGGCTTATTGATCTTCTTGGATGATCGACCTTTGGGCTTGATGATCTTCTTGGATGATCGACCTTTTGCTTGTTGATCTTCTTGGATGATCAGCCTTTGGGCTTGTTGATCTTCTAGGAGGATTAGTGTTCGCACGATGCTTCCAGAGATACTCGTTTTGTGGAGTTGAACTGGAGTTGGTGTTGAAGTTGATGTTGATTTGATGCGATGTGGTTCGATCTCTAGTACTTGATCCTCTAATTCTTTCTCAGTCAAATGTGTATGCGTGATTTGAGGAAGTGAAACGCGTGATGATCTTGGAGTTGAAGTCTTGGAAGAATGCTTGTATCTCCAAAGGACTTCGGTCTTCAGAATGATTGTATCTCCAAAGGACTTCATTCTTCAGAACTTTGATATGTCTTCTAATCTTCAGAGCTTTGATATGTTTTCTGATCTTTAGAGCTTTAGTGTCTTATGATCTTCAAAGCTTTGGAGGAGTTATGTTCTTCAGATCCTCGGAGCTTCAGACTTCAGATCTTAGAGAGATTTTGCCTTCAATTCCTCCAACCTCCCCCTTTCCAAATAAAGAGATAAGACCTCTATTTATAGAGGTTCTCATGGGCCTTACATGGGCTTGGGCCTAATTACTTTATTGGGTCCAAATTGGATTTGGGCTAATGTTGGGCTTGTGCCCATTTGTTATTGGGCCGAAATACTGGACTTGAGTTTAATCTTTAATTTTAACCCAAAATTTCACCATGGGTTTGAATTGGGTTGGGCTCGAGCGACTTTAATTATTTGGTCCAATCCAACTTATAATTTTTATGATAGGCTCAAACTTTCATTGATGATGTGGCAACTCGTGATTCACCGAAATTTCTCATTCAACACTTAGTAAAATATTATACTAATTTTAACCCCCAAAAAAAAGGAAAAAAGCAATGTAAAATTTTTCACAAACTCACTAGAGTTTCAATAAACAAATTTTTGTATAAGTTCAAGTTTTCTTAATTTACAAATTAACTCCCACAAATTTGCAATAACATACAAGTTTTAACAAGAAATTAGCTCTAATTAGAGCAAATTATAATGTCATGTTTCTTTAAGATCTTATTAATTTTGTCCTCTATACATTTTTTAATTCTATAAAAGCATATGAGGGTACTTTTCTTATTGAATGTTCAAACAAAGCATATAAGAAAAAAGTAAATGTTGCAATGCATTTTGTTAAGATTACAATAGTTATGTAAATTTGGAGTGCAACATTTTGAAATTCAAAGTTTATAGTAAAATTTAATGTTAAGATTACAATAGTTATCCCTATTCTTTTTTTAAAAAAAGTAACCTTCACTTTTAAATTTTATTGGTATGATAGTGATGCTTTCAGCTGACTTTTTTTTTTCCTTTCTTCTTTCCTTCTAATAATGAAAATAGATGCTTGACAGTACTATTCTTTAACTCTCTTTTTTGTTGAGGCCATTGTTGAGCAAAAGTGATGAGTGGCACATCAAATAATTTTCCTTGAAACTTGGGTGGCTTCTTTTTCTTCTACAAGCTTTTCAATGGATTGTTTTTTTTCCCATATTTTTCATCAGCATTATTTGATTGGGATACAATACAACAAGAATCTCAATAATACCTCTTCATCTCCAAATCATAATTGAGATGATATAGGTATTTGTTTTAGACAATGAAGAGAGGAAAGGTTAAAACTTTTGATTGCAAATGATAGAGACAACGATCCTCAAACTATCTCCACGATGGTATGATATTGTCCATTTTGGGCATAAACCCTCATGGTTTTGCTTTTGGTTTCACCCCAAAAGGCCTCATACCAATGGAGATAGTCATCCTTACTTATATACCCATGATCCTCCTCTTATCTAACCAATGTGGAACTTTGGTCGCATTCCCAACAATCCCCTCGAACAAAGGACCACCAAGCCTCCAGTCATCCATCCGTCTAACTCATATCTAGGCATAGAGTTCAACCACGGATCACACTATGACTACTTCCAAGGCTCCACTTTGGTGGCATTCCCAACAATCCTCCCCTCGAACAAAGGACCACCGAGCCTCTAGTCATCCATCCATCTAATTCATATCTAGGCTAACTCCTTTCCACCCGAGCATACCACCTATTCAATAGAGTTCAACCACGGATCACACCATGACTACTTCCAAGGCTCCATCTTTGTTCGGCACTGAGGATTCTACCGAGCATGGCTCCATCTTTGTTCGGCACCGAGGATTCTAACGTGTATGGTTAATTCAGGAACATGGCTCTGATACCACTTGATAGGGACAACAACCCTCAAACTAAAGAAGTTAGTGGTGTCTTTACTATTATTAAGTTATTCTCAAAATCACAAAATTATACTTCCTAAACACAGAAATGCGTTATATATATTATTTTATATGATTAAAATGCCATTAGATTCAGCAGGTGGCTTGGTATGTGGTTATTTATCACCTTTGGGAGAACGCAGGCTTCGAGTTCATGGTTGTGGGGATTTTTTCACCTGATTGCTTGTTTTTGTAATGCCTTTATTTTTTTTTTTTTGTTTATTTTGTACGTTAGTGTGTTAGTTCCTTATCTCTTGTTTTGTTTTCACTTTATTGTTAACCTTGTGTGGATTGTGTGGTCCATTTTTTTAGAAGATAGAAGAAGAGAAAGAGAAGAAGAGGAAGAAGAAAGAGATTGTTGTAAAAGTAATTGTTGTTAACGTGATTTTTACACCATATATAATTGTAAGTGTACGATGTCAAGTTTTAATATAGTGATTGAGTTCACGTATCGTCCTCAAGATTGTAACATTAATTCATTAACTACAACGACTGCTTTTACCTTGTTTTATCTAGAGAGAATTACACTTTTAAGATGGTTTGTTTAAATTAACACTACTTCTACTGCAAATTAAGTGGAGACCATACTCAAATGGAAAAGTTAAGAACATACCTCATGTATTAGATGTAATTTTAATTATTAGATTTTAAGAACATGAAACAATACATAAATTCGAGAATTTATTAAAATATGAACCTCCTTTCATGAGATCAACTAAACTCTTATATTAAATTTTAGAATCAACCTTTCAATCTATCAATTAACAAGTCATTAAGAATTTCTCCTTGATTAATCCAAAAAGTATCATCAATCTATCTATGAGTAGACCATTCACGATATCATTCAAGAACTAGGGCTCCCTTTAAAAGTAACCAACAACCTCTAATAATGTAACCTCACGTATGTGTTAGCTACTCTATTAAGTTATGTAACATAAAGTCTAAATTCAAATTTTCCTTTTCCAAGCTCTAACTCCAATTACAAATCAATGAATACTTGGTAAGAGCATTTAAAGCATTAAGAATTGATTGCATAAATATAAGTGTTGCAATATAAAAACATCCAAAACAAAAGATAATATTTCCACTATGGAGCTCTACTACGTATATTGCCATAAAACTCAAACTCCATAAAATCTATGATAAATCTACTAGAAAACATAAATAAATTAGAAAAACTCTTAAAATACGTGTCACACTTGTTCTCAAAATGAAGTCCACGATCTCAAGTTTTAAATTTCTTCTGAACTTGAAAATGTCTTCCTTACCTTCAAAATTATGTAGAACTTGAACAAAAACTTTGTTCTCTCTAAATTGGATCCCTTTATAATGAAGTGAATGATTCTATTTGTAGGGAAATATTTGTTGTTAAACTAAATCTATTTAGATCCCATTATCAAATTAGGAACCAAATTGGATTAGGAATTATCTTCTCTCCTCTATGAAAAAAATATGTATAATTATAATGTTTCTAAAAAAAATATGTATAATTATAATGTTTCTAACTCCATAATTTAATCAAATATGAAATTCATAATCTTTATCAAATTAGAAAATGTTTTTTTTTAAATATAGAAAAATAAATCAAAATATTTACAAAATATCACAAAATTTTAGAAATATCAATGATAGACGTTGATAGACACTATTAGTGATGTTAATAGATACTGATAAAATCTATCAACGTCTATCATTGATAATTCGAAAAATTTGCTATATCTTGTAAATATTTTTAACAGTTTTATTATTTGAAATAATTTCTCTTAGAAAATCATACTTTAATTAAATTAAGAATATTTTTCTCTGAAGTATTTTCTTTTTCTTCTTATTTAATTCTTCAATTCCTTTCTCTTAATTCTCCTCCATTTTCGGAACTCTCCAATTTATCTTCTTTTACTCTAAAAAAGCTCCATTTTTCTTTATAAATTCCTCAATTGTGCTTCAAATGCTAAAAAACCTGTAATTTAACCAAGTACGTGTAAACTCAACTATTTATACAAAAAATAGCTAAAACTCAAGCCTATAAGTAGAATGCAACTTATCAATTGCTTCTGATTAATATATTTTCCACTCGAAAAAAATCAATAATTCAAATCTTTACTTTACTAACATGAACGTTATACGTGAGGTCGGAGGTTTAAATTTCTATACCTACTTTGTTACCGTTGAAGAGAAAGAAATTCGTAGTTCATATTCACATGTTTAAGTAAAAAAAATGATTGAATTTTGCAACAATAATGCTGGGGTTTGAGAAAAGGAAAAAAAAAAAAAAAAGGAAGGAGCTTTCTTTTCGTGTGGGATTGCAAATTACAGAGACGAAAGGGCCCTTCCTTCCTGCGGAGAATGTGGGGTCAGAAAGAGACACAACCTTTTCTAAAAGGCAAGCTTTTCGTTGGAATCATTTCTACTTGATTGACGTTTGGGGTTTGTCTTTTAAGGTAACGCCACTGATGCTGTCTCTCCCGACTATTCTCATTTTCTTCCCTCATCCCTAAATTCAAATTAGGAATTTTATATTTGTCATTTCTTCAACAGGTTGAGATGCCCATATAAATTACTTTTTGCTTTGTAGCTAATACAGAATTAATACACTCCCCATAACCATATTTATCTTGCTTTTTAGTAGTAATTACGAGTCATTGGATAGAAAATCAGAAAACCAAATTATGAAAACAAGAGATTAAACGAAATAGAGTTGTATTTCATATTTTTATATATGACAGACTCGAAACTTACGTCGTTAATAAGCCTCGAACTTGATCAAAAGAAAATTTATAAAAATCGTACTACTCCTGTTACTACTGAAATGTAGCAACAGTGGTAAGTGTGAGGTCGAACCATGGAAAAGCGTTGAATTAATTTGTTTTAAGATAAATTTGATTGAGAAAAAAAAAGTAAAAACAAGGTTTCAGTTTTTAATTAACTTGAAAGCATGCAGGAAAACAAATTGCGAGGGATAAATGTAAGTCGTAATTGGTTCATCTAGTCAGATCAAGTAAACATTCAATGTAATTTCAATATTGTTTTTTGCCAATTAACTTTGTCACTGCATTATGGTTACATAACTACCCAATTGATGCATTTAACTAATCTCTATAAAGGCCGACAATTTATTAAATCGAAATCAATCAAGCATCCTAATTAATAATTAAGGCTGAAAAGACCGTGCCCTAACTAATCTACATACTCGTAAATTCAATTGGAATCTTAGCGGCCATAAAGAACTAGAAACACATGCATTAAAATTTAGGTTCCTCTACATCGATTAACTGTCAGGAAAAGGCATGTTCAATTAATCAAATATTCTTCAAATCTAAATTAAACATGCAATGCAAATATTCAATGTCAACCTATAAACCTAAACATACACATTCAATTGTTGCTACCAAGGTAGATTCAAGCATAGACAAACTACGAGGAAACGTACAAATTTGAAATTAACTAGCAAAGATATGTAATCATGATAGGGTTGTTAGTCCAACACAAATGCAAATATAAATAAATCAAGATTCAAAGAAAACATAATTTTGAATTGTAAACATCAAATTGGACAAAAAACTCAAGAGATTATATCGAACCTTAATCCAAAAACTAGATAGAAAATTACCTCATCGACTCATAGACAAACCCATGAGATACAATCCAATCTATCCTCACAATGCAAAATTAAACTAAAAACTAGCCTAATGACACTGAAAACATAAAGGGGAATAAGAAAACTCGGCCTCTCCTCGACCTCCATTGAAATTCAGCATCCTTTGACCTAAAGACGAAGTGAGGTATTTATAGAAAATTACGTAGCATTGCAACGTTCGATAAATAAGCCACGAGCGTCAAAGGAAATTGTTGCAATGTTGGCGTTACTACCAAATTCGGAATAACGAGACCGAATTAAGCTAGGAATAATAGCTCTTTTTAGGAGCTATCAGTATTTAATAGTAGATTTAGAAAATCGATTCTAATTTAAAGTATAGTTTAAAATGTGTTTGATATATCATAAAATTAATTATAGAAAAATTTTCACAGATACAAAAATGTCAAAACTATTTACAGAAATAGTAAAAAAATTCATAGACACTGATAGACTTCCATAAGCCTAAGTTTTTATCAAAGAAGATCAAATTTTGCTATTTTGTGTAAATAGTTTCTTTTATTTTTCTATTTTTGAAAATCTCCCTCCATTATATTTACACGCTAAAAATTAATGGGCAAAAAATAATTATTATTTTATTTATGAACATGTTTCATGTTAAAAAAAAATGTAAAAATATTATTTTGAAATATTATAGAATTATAATGGGTTGGTTTTAAATATAGAAAAATGAGTCAACTGATTTACAAATATAGTAAAATGTTATGGAAAGAAAATGACATTTTTATATATTTGTAAATATTTTTAATAATTTTACCATTTAAATTAATTACCCCATATATTACATAATATATATTATAATATAAAAAGTAAATTGCGTTTATAACCCGTATTTCTAAATATTTTTATTTTTATTTAATAAAATTTTGCATTTAAAATTTAAAATTCAAAATCTGAATATAATGAAAACATAAAAATATTATTTTTCAGAATTTGTATCCCTTGGATTACAAGACATGAAAAAAGTCTTTAAAAACAGAATTCAAATGGAAAATTAAAAAAATATTGTACTTTTAGAAACTATTTAGGAAAATATTATTGTTTTCAAACTATTTCTAAAGATATTGTTGTTTTAAATAAGTAGAGGGTTCAAAATTTGACATATAGGTCGAATTTTGAACCCTCGATCTTCCTTTTATTTTGTAAGGAAAATATTGTTGTTTTCAAATGGATTCTGTCATCTCAGCAAGTCTGACTAAATCACGAGCTAATGAATCTTCTTCTTTTTGCCACTGAACTTCCCAATCAAATTCAAGAGTGAGATTATGAGAGACAACGAGAGTTTGAGAGAGCGAGATTTTGAGTGAGAGCGTGAGCGAGAGCGAGAATACCGTACAAATTTCTCTTTTTTTTCCTTTTTAATTATTACACATTCCATCTTCTTCTTTCTAATCTTTTTTTTTAATTTTCCATTTTATAAAAAAAATCTAAAAATATTTATTATTTTATTTAAACTCTAAAAAGAATAAATTAAAAAAAAAATAATAACTCATAAAAATAAAAAAAATGTAAATTAAATATCTCATTTATATAAAAATAATTACAAAAATCAATGTATCCCGCAAGGCGGACGTCATCAATTTCGAGCTGGTTGTCGTCGTCGACTTCGAACTTGAGGTTGCTAGGATTCTTCTTGATGTTGTTCTGGTACCTCTGCAGGCGCTTCATAATATAAATATTCATTATGCTCTCCACGACCCCAACCATGTCCATGCATGTATGAGATGAAGGACCAGCCCCTGAGTCATAATGTCCTGAACCAAATGCTTGCATCATCATCATCGGACTAACATAATCAGTTTGACTCTGCGTCTGCGTCATAGGGGGCAACTCTTCCACATTATGTGCAACCTCATCAAACTCATCCTCTTCCCGAACAGGTCCTCTACGTCTAGGAGCTGGTGGAGGAACAATAGGTATATCATACATATAATGAATTTTCTCCATATAGCTTTGATTGTCACTATATATAGCAAGAACCTGGTTCGGATCATTCGCAACCTCACGGAGTCTACGGTTGTTCGATCTCTGTGAATTATAAAACAATTAGACAATATTTAAAATAAATTTAAATTAAAAAAATTAGATAATATTCATTCATTTACCAAATGACCCACAGCTGCTCCTGGACGAGTGACGTAGTGCCTTGTGATATTATTATACCAATGAATATATTCTGGAGTGACACCTGTGTCAAACTATTCAAGAGAAACCCTCACTGCAATAAACCTTGCACGATAGTGCCATCGTACTACCAAATGTGCAATTTTTTTGGACCAATCTCCAGTCCTTAGGTCAATATCATGCAGTACGGGTTCAGTATTACAAGGCCATGGGATATCCTGCTGAAAACCGAATTGTCTCATCACCCTATCAGGAAGATGCCACTCACCAATGTGAAAACATATGAGAGGACTCATCGTCCGCCATATGTTTTGACCATTCATACAAAAATTAGACAAAGTATGCACAATAATTTTGTACGGCTCCCAAATAACTTGAAACACAAAATATTATATTAGATAATATTAAAGACAAATACAATAAAAATGTGAATAAAATAATCAATTAGGTTTAGTGTAATGTACCTGTTCAGGTTGAAGCAGATCAAACATGTATATATACTGGTTCACTACATGTGTGGCTGTCCTAGTCACACAAATTTTGTCTCTCCACCTAAATTTTTAAATTGATAATTTAGAATTTAAATTAACTAGATCAGTGATATAAAAATTAAATTGAATTAAAACAACATACCGAGAACCGTAGGCTCGTCCAATTAACTGAGAGTCATTAACATGATGTAGCTGTGGAGCCATTGTTGGAAATCGCTCCCAAGCCCATCGTTGCAAAAGTATGAGAAGCCTAACTATCTCTCGAACCTCAGGTCTTGTTGCTTTGCATAGTTGTCTATACAACCATGCCAAGCATGCTCCACCCCACAAATACCGTCCCGCATCATGGAGGTTAGCTAACAGTGGCAGGAACATCAAGTGAACAAAATGACTTGATTTATCTGAAAACAGACTTCCACCCATCATTTGTAGTATATATGTT